>NC_057756.1:9784816-9791316 GCF_004010195.1 Chiloscyllium plagiosum
TGTTGATTTTTGTAAATACAGGGCAACCCCCAAATCCGCAGATGTGTTTTCCACTGTTTCAGTTACCCGCGTTTTACTGCGGTCTGAACATATTTTAGGGAATATTCCAGAACCAGGGACCGGGGGTTGCCATGAGTGGGTTTGCTCCTATCCATGGTTTCAGGTTTCTGTGGTAGGTCCTGGAACGTACTCTCCCGTGGGTACAGGGGGGACTACTGTACCTACTTAGTTCACACACATCCTTTTTAAGAGATGGATACTGCTATCCTTACCTGGTCTGGCCCACAGCAATGTGGTTGATTCTTAATTGCCCACTGGGCAATTAGAGAGGGCAATAATGCCCACATCCCATGAATGAAAAAGGAATATAACCATAGAACGGTGTCCCTGCTAAAAAGAAAATCTCCTTGTTTCTCACATGCCACCATCACATTTTCCTTTTGGGAAAGAAAGAACAATGTCTTCAGCCAAATAAATTACATGAAAGCTGGCGCATAACTACATATGGAGATGATCAAAATCAAGTAGCTGGTGAGCAAAACCGTCAGATCTTAAGGCAGTAAAATGTAAAGGGAGGGGAAACATACCAGAACCAACAGACAGTTTGCAATAGACTTTTTGTACTAAAATCTCAAAGAACAGGATAAGCCCTAGACACAGCCCAAACTTCCAAACATAGCGCCAAAGTCTGGCCATGGTCTCGGACCTTGACTTCTCGATTCCTGGATTGATTTTCTCCCTGATTGTCCGAATCGCCTCAGGACACCTGAACCCAGGCTGAGAACCACATGTTTCTTTCCAAAGAACTCGAAAAACTTTGGTATTTTCATGAAATACATCCAGGTCTGTTATCATCTCTTCACCCAAATCTTTGGATTCCCCAGAAATCTTCTCAAGCAGAAATGCAACAAAAATGTCTTCCTTTTGCGTTGTCTCATTTTCCAAATCTTGAACCAAAAGAATAAGTTGAATGCTTATTTGCAGTTCTGGAGCATTTTTATTGGAAGCTCACAGACAAATACATGTATATTTGTATACCAGCAACTCATTTTCAGCTACATGGTAATAGATACTATTTCATATAAACTGATAGATGCAGTACTGTGCTTGGTCAGATGGTCCATCCTCTCTCACCTTGTGGGTACCTTGTCTATGTGAGGGACCCAATAGTAGTTTAAATGGACTCCTATTAATGTGTACTCCTCTCATACTGCTGTTACAACAATTTGCATTTATACTCCATTGTTCAGATACAAAATGATAAGCAAATGAAATCAGGCACTCGGCCATATCAGGAAACATTATTCCTACTGACCTAAAGAGGAAGCTGTGTCTAAAGATAGTGAGAAAAGTGGAAATATTTAAATGGTCTCACAGCTTTTGAGAAGGTGGATGTGCAGAGATTTAAGGCAACAATCAGCCATAATTTTATTGAATGATAGAGCAAGCTTGAGGGGCTGTATGGTCTATTCCTGCTCCACATTTCAATTCTTAAGAGTCATAGAGCTGTCTCACACGGAAACAGACCCTTCGGTCCAACTTGTCCATGCCAACCAGATTAATGCTGAATTAATCTAGTCCCATTTGTCAGCATTTGGACCATAATCCTCTAAACTCTTCCTATTCATACACCAACCCAAATGCCCTTTAAATGTTGTCCCAGTCTCCAGCATTCCTCTGGCAACTCATTCCATACATGCACCGCTCTGTGTGGAAAAAGTTGCTCCTCAGATCCCTTTTGAATCTTTTCCCTCTCACCTTAAAACTAAAGCCTGTAGTTTTGAACACCCCTACCCCAGGAAAAACAGCTTGGCTATTCATCCTACCTATGCCCCTCATGATTTTGTAAACCTCTATAAAGTCACCCCTCAGCCTCCCGATGCTCAGGGAAAATAGCCCCAATCTATTCGACCTGTCCCTTCAGCTCACTTCTTTGTAAATCTTTTTCAGAACCCTGTCAAGTGTCATAACATCCTTCCTGTAGTAGGGAGACCAGAATTGAACACAGTATTTCAAAAGTATCCGAAGTAATATCCTGTACAGGTTGTTCTGCTATAACGTGCATTTTGTTAATGCGAATTCGCAATAACACAATTGATGGATTGGAGACACTTTTTCTATAGCATGAACTTTTAAAGCGTTTATTGGTTATAATGCGATTCCTGCCCCATTAGTTTTAATAATTGGGCTTTAGGCGATTTTCTTATAACACGGAGTTGCATGACAATAGAATTACGACGTCATAGCAGAACTGACTATGCAGCCAAAACATAGCCTCCTAACTTCTATACACTGACCAATAAAGGCAAACATACCAAATGCCTTCTTCACTCTCATGTTTACCTGGGAATCCACTTTCAAGGAACTATGAACCTGCACTCCAAGGTCTCTTTGTTCACCAACAACCCCAAGACCATACCATTAAATGCCTAAGTCCTGCCCTGATTTGCCTTTCCAAACTACAGGACCTCACATTTATCTAAGTTAAGCTCTATCTGCCACTCTTCAGTCCACTGGCTTACCTGATCAATGTCCCATTGAAGACTGAGGTAACCTTCACTGTCCACAACATCTCCAATTTTAGTATCATCTGCAAACATACTAACTACATCTCCTATGTTCACATCCAAATCATTTACATAAATGACAAAAAGCAATGAACCCAGCACTAATCCTTGTGGCACACCATTAGTCACAGGCCTCTAGTCTGAAAAGCAACCCTTCACCACCACTTTCTGTCTTCTACCTTCATGCAAGTTTCGTCTCTTTGTATTCCATGTAATCTAACTTTGTTAGCCAATCCAACTAGAGGAACACCCCACTGAAGTCCATATAGATCATATGCTCTGCCCTCATCAGTTCTCTTAATTGCATGTAACTGTTTTGTGTTTGCAAATGTCAGTGTAGTTATTAATTAGATAAAAATTCTCTCAAACTTTTGGATTAGATTTTGGTCTCCCCACCTCCAAAATTGAAGCATGCTTCTACTTAGGTTTAGGCCCATGACCAGAAGGAATATTAGCACAACGAACCTGGTCACTGAGGAATGAAAAAAGTTCATGTTGGTGAGTATGGGGAAAAGAAAAATCAAATTGTCTGTATCTTGAGGATGTATTTTGTAGATTTTAGAGCAAGCAGGAAAATTAACAAAATTTGTTATCTTTGGTACTTTCACTGGAAGTGTAGACTTATTGTGTTTTATTCCATATTATGTTATGCAGCAAGGTTGAGAGCATATTTCCCAATACAAGGTAGTCAGTTTTCCTGTTTAAACAAATGTATTTTAAAAGTTTCAACATATCTATTAATTACAAAGAACTTGTTTATACAGGTAACCAAATTACTCACTGACACCTGCAGACTACATCCAAGTGTTATATGGTTAATATTATAACGCTGACCTTGCTAACATTGATCTCACCTGGTACACGCCTATGCAATGGAGCCTGTGTGCAATGTAACCTGGACACCTCAAAGTCTTTTTGATCTGTACATCTTGCTTAGTATGATCTGCCTGTACTGCTCATAAATGAAGCTTTTCACTGCACTTTAGTACATGTGACAATAAATAAATCAATCAGATAAACTCTCTCATTAGAAAGAGATCACAGGTGAGCAGGAGAGGGTGAAAAGAAGCATCCTTCATGGTAACCTCATCCAGTGTGGGAAATAAACTTGTGCTGTGCCTTCACTCTGTACTGTGAAGTTCATTTAGCTGGTGTGCAATGTAGACAGCAGCCTATGACTCATTAGGACTATGGAGACTTTACCCTTTATTTAACCAACTCAGTGAAGGGAGGTCATAACACTTATTTTACCTTATAACTGGCTATATGTACTTTTTATGTACAGTCTTATTACTGCATTCCCAATATCACAACTGCAGGTTCATTGGATGGAAAACACTTTAAGACGCCCTGGGATTATAAAAGTCACAATCTAGATGTATATCGTCAAAACAAATCTGCTACAGGATCTCACACAATCTCTTAGTCATAAGTAAGGAGGGAGGAAACAGAATACACAAGAACAACAAAACAAATTCCCAGTCACAGAAAACGGATAATCCAAAAATGATGTTTCTTACTTGTGATCCATTCTAGAGCATTTCGAAGGTCTTCATTTGTACGAGACACTTTGTAGACGAACAAAATGCAAGGACTCCCTGCCCCTCCTTCACATTTTGAAATCTTTAAATTTTTCAGAATATCTTCATGTACTTTTCCTTGACCATAACATTTCACTGATACAAAACAGAATGTGTGTTAAAACATTTATAAGTTCACAAAATACTTTACTAAGAATCTGGTCCTCAGCATTCAGTCTAGTTGTGTTCGTCCTTAAACAACAGCCTAACATAGAACGTTACAGCGCAGTACAGGCCTTTCAGTCCTCGATGTTGCGCCGACCTGTGAAATTAATCTGATGCCCACCTAACCTATGCCATTCCACTATTATCCATATGTATGCCCAATGCCCATTTAAATGCCTTTAGCATCGGTGAGTCTCCTACTGTTCCATGACCCTACTACTCTCTGAGTAAAGAAACTACCCCTGATATCTGTCCTATATCTATCATCCCTCAATTTAAAGCTACGTCTCCTCGTGTTAGCCATCACCATCCAAGGAAAAAGGCTCTCACTGTCCACCCTACCTAACCCTCTATCTTATACGTCGCGATTAAGCCACTTCTCAACCTTCTTCTCTCCAATGAAATCAGTCTCAGTTCCCTCTGCCTTTCTTTGTAAGGCCTTCCTTCCATACCAGTCAACATCCTAATAAATCTCCACTGAACCCATTCCAAAGCTTCCACATCCTTCTTATAATGCGGTGAGCAGAACCGTACACAATACTCCAGGTGCAGCCTTTCCAGTGACTTGAACAGCTGAAGCATGACCTCATGGCTCTAAAACTCAATCCCTCTACCAATAAACACCAAGACGCCATATACCTTCTTAACAACCTTATCAACCTGGGTGGCAACTTGCAGGGATTTATGCACCTGAACACCAAGATCTGTGTTCATCTACACTGTCAAGAATTTACCATTAGCCCAGTACTCTGCATTCCTGTTATTTCTTCCAAAGTGAACTACCTCACACTTTTCCGCACTAAACTCCATTTGCCATCTCTCCGCTCAGCTCTACGTCTTCCCTGTGTCCTGGTATAACCCAGGACATCCTTTGGCACTATCCACAACTCGGCCTACCTTGCTGTCATCAGCAAACTTACTAACCCATCCTTCTATACCCACATCCAGATCATTTATGAAAATGACAAACGTTATGGGCCCCAAAACAGATCCTTGCAGCACATCACTGGTAAGTGAGCTCCTGGATAAAACATTTCCCACCAACCTCTACCCTGTCTTCTTTCAGCGAGCTAATGCCGGATCCAAATCACTAAATCACCTTCATCCCAAAACTCCATATTTTGTGCAATAGCCTACCATGTGGAACATCCTTACTGAAGGCACCAAGCCTCAATGTCCTTTTCAACAGGAAATACCAACGCAAAATTTTCATTTAGTATCTGTCCCATCTCCTGCTGCTCCAAACAAAATTCTGTTTTTTTTTTGTTTGTGTTTTAACTGCAGTGTTTAAATAAATTATTTTGGCTTAAAGCTGAGTGATTTGACGAGCTGCACAACACCTGAACACCCACTTCACATCTGGCTTTAAAATAAGAGAGTGGGTCTGGTCTGGTCTGGTCTGGTCCATAACAAATGCATTAAAATACCAAAAGAGAAGAGAGCAGGCGGACTGCCACTGCCTCTACCCATTCCCTCCTCTCTCCCAATCTTTCTTCCTACTCCCCAGCAAACCCGACCCGCTCTTCTCCAATTGTCCTGCCTTTACCTCTCCTCCTCTTTCCCCGTTTTGTTCCAACTTCCGGGAGCCCGACCGTTAACGGCCGCTTCTGCCCTTTACCTTTGAAACTGACGCTCGCGCTCGGGCCCGCCAGTGAAAGGCGCACGCGCCGGAACCGCTCCGAGACCCAGCGCCAGAGCCAGGGCCAGGGCCGGAGGTAAAGCACGGCTGGGACCGCGAGCAGGACAGCGGCGCACTTCCAGCCGCGTGCACGGTTCAGCGGCGGCAGCATCTTCCCCGGGAAGGGGGTTGGTCTCGGTCCCGGTCCCGGTCCCGGTCCCGGTCCCGGTCCTACTCCCGTTCTGGACTCGGAACGCTCGGCCGCTGGGGCATGGGCCAGGGAGAGAGGGGCGTGGTCATTGGCAAGCGACTTCCCCTGCCCCACCCCCACGGCCGATGTGCACCAGCTCCTTCGTGGGGGGGTGTGTGTGTGTCTGAGAAGGTATCAACAAGGACTGCAGATGCTGGAAACCAGAGTCGAGATCAGAGAGTGGTGCCGGAAAAGCACAGCTGGTCAGGCAGCATCCGAGGAGCAGGAACATCGACGTTTCGGGCAGCAGCCCTTCATCAGGAATAGAGGCAGGGTGGAGAGATAAGTCAGATGGAGATGGAAGAAAGTAGCATAGAGTA
>NC_057756.1:9791818-9793980 GCF_004010195.1 Chiloscyllium plagiosum
TAATCCAGGTAGCTGTGGGGTGTGTCAGAACCAGCTCCTTCATGGAGGATGTGGGTGAGCGACGTGTATTTATGAACCTGCCCCTTCATGGGGAATGTTTGGGGGGGGCGTGGGGGAGGTATGTCTGAACCAGTCCCTTCATGGGGAATATGTGGGGGGGAGGGAGGGTGTACCTGAAATGGGAGGGAGGGAACGTCTCTATGAACCAACCCCTTCACTGGGGATGTGGGTGGAGTGGTGTGAAAATAAACCAGCCCCTTCATGATTTGCAGGAGCTGATGTTGGACTGGGACTGACTAAGTTAAAACTCACACAACACCAGGTTATAGTCCAACATGTTTATTTGGAAGCTCTAGCTTTTGGAATGCTGCTCCTTTATCAGGCACAACCACCTGGTGTTGTGTGATTTTTAACTTGGTCCACCCCTTCCTGGTGGGACTGAGTGGTCTATCTGAACCAGGCCTTTCATGGTGGGGTTGGTGGGCGGGAGCTCTATGTGAACCAGTCCCTTATTGGGAGAGAGGGGGTTCACCTGAATCAGCCCCTTCAGGGTGGGTGAGATTGGTGGGGTGATCTATCTGAACCAACATCTTCATGGTGGGGGGGAAGGGATGGAGTAGGAGGATCCATCTGAACCAGCCCCTTCACACTGGGGCTGGGAGGGGGTCTCGCTGAACCGGTGTGTGAGGGTGAGGGAGATTTTAATCCACACCAAGCAGAGAAGTTGGTCATTAGGCCCATCATCTCTCTGCCAGCCCCAGTCTGGAACAGCAATTCACTACCTCATTTAAGAACTAGAGCAGGAGTAGGTCATTGAGCCCTTCAAGAGAAAGTAAGGACTGCAGATGCTGGAGATCAGAGTCAAGAGTGTGGTGCTGGAAGAGCACAAAAGGTCAGGCAGCATCCGAGGAGCAAAAGTATCAATGTTTGGACAAAAGCCCTTCATCAGGAGCGGCACGGTGGCTCCTTGGTTAGCGCTGCTGCCTCACAGCGTCGAGGACCTGGGTTTGATTCCTGCCTCAGACGACTGTGGAGTTTGCACATTCTCCCTGTGTCTGTGTGGGTTTCCTCAGGGTGCTCCGGTTTCCTCCCACTATCCAAAGATGTGCAGGTCAGGTGAATTGGCCATGCTAAAGTACCCGTAGTGTTAGGTCTGGGGTAAATCTAAGATAGGAGAATGGGTCTGGGTGGGTTACTCTTCAGAGGGTCAGTGTGGACTTGTTGGGCCAAAGGGTCTGTTTCCATACTGGAGGGAATCTAATCAGGAATCAGAAATCTCGGATGTTGCCTGATCTGCTGCGCTTTTACAGCACCAGACACTTGACCTGACGCCCTCAAAATGCTTTGACATTTCAAATGATCATGGATGATCTCACCTCAGCCAAATATCACTTACTGCCCACTCCCTGTAATGAGTCATCCAGTCATAAAGATATATAGTATGGAAACAAACCCTTCAGCCCAACTCATCTGTACCAATCAGATATCCTAAATTAATCTAGTCCCATTTGCCAGCATTTGGCTCTTGCTATTCATGTACCCATCCAGATGCCTTTTAAACAGTACTGTGTGCAGTTTTGGTCTCCTTACTTGACAAAGGAGGGGGTGCAGAGGAGGTTCACTGGGTTGATTCCAGAGTTGAGGGGGTTCGCTTATGAGAAGAGCTTGAGTAGATCGGGATTATATTCATTAAGGGGGGATCTTAAAGAAGCATATAAAATTATGAAAGGAATAGATATGATAGAACTAGATTTAGGACTGAATTAAGAAGGAACTTATTCACTCAGAGGATTGTAAATCTAAGGAATTCCTTGCCCAGGGAAGTAGTTGATGCTACTTCAGTAAAAGTTTTTAAAGCTAAGGTAGATATGTTTTTGAACAACGAAGGAATTAAGGGATATGGTGAGAGTACGGGTAAGCGGAGCTGAATCCACAAAAAGATCAGCCAAAGGAAGGATCTGAAGAGAGAGCTAAGAGCAGCAAGGAGGGGACATGAAAAGTCCTTAGTTGGTAGGATTAGGGAAAACCCAAAGGCTTCCCATAGGTATGTCAGGAATAAAAGAATGACTAGGGTAAGAATAGGTCCAGTCAAGGATAGTAGTGGGAAGTTGCATGTGGAGGCTGAAGAGATTGGGGAGATAATGAATACTTTTCGTCAGTAT
>NC_057756.1:9795161-9800154 GCF_004010195.1 Chiloscyllium plagiosum
ATAGCTTTAAATTAAGGGGTAGTAGGTATAGGACAGATGTTAGGGGTAGGTTCTTTACTCAGCAAGTCGTGAGTTCATGGAATGCCCTGCCAGTAGCAGTGGTGGACTCTCCCTCTTTATGGGCATTTAAGCGATCATTGGATAGACATATGGAGGATAGTGGGCTAGTGTAGGTTAGGTGGGCTTGGATTGGCGCAACATTGAGGGCCAAAGGGCCTGTACTGCGCTGTATTCTTCTATGTTCTATCTTATTGAATGGTGGAGCAGGCTGGAAGGGTCGGATGGCCTACCCCTGCTCCTAGTTCTTATATTTTAGGTATTATAATTGTACCAGCCTCCACCACTTCCTCTGGCAGCTCATTCCATACACTCACGACAATCTGCGTGGAAAAGTTGTCAATTGGTCCCTTTTAAATTTTTTTTCTCTCACCTTAAACCGATGCCATCGAGTTTTGGACTCCCCCAATCTGTGGAAAAAACTGTGTCTATTTACCCTATCCATGTCCCTCATGATTTTATGAACCTCTATAAGGTCACCTTTCAGCCTTTGATGCTCCAGGAAAAATTCAGCCTCTCCCTGTAGCTCAAATCCTCCAACCCTGGCAACGTCTTTGTAAATCTTTTCTGAACCTTTTCAAGTTTAACAACATCCTTCCGAAGGGAAGGAGACCAGAATTGCAAGCAATATTCCAAAAGTGGCCTAACCAATGTCCTGTACAACCGCAACATGACCTCCCAACTCCTGTACTCAATACTCTGACCAATAAAGGAAAGCATACCAAACGCCGCCATCACTATCCTATCCACCTGCGACTCCACTTTCAAGGAGCTATGAACCTGCACTCCCATGTTATTTATTAAAAGAAATTTAAAATCCTTCATTAAGTGAGGTCATTAAACTTGATACTATCAATAACAATTCACCATTTTTTAAAAAATTTAAAAATTGGGGTCATTCTTCCCATTTAAGTCAGAGATGAACAGATCTTTTTTTCTCTCAAAGGGTCTTTGGATCTCTTCCTCAAAAGGCAATAACAAAAGCAAAACGTCTGCTCTTACCTTCCCATATGTTTTAGCTTGTTGAAAGTCTTCTGAGTAAGAAATTAATTGGTCAGTATTTGTGAAAATTCCTTTTCATGGCATATTCCATTTACATCCTCACCAGCATAGGTGCTGCCATCAGGCCATGCATAGGCACCATGGCCTGTAGGGCTATTCATTGAAAAGTCTCCTTCATACTTTATTCCATGCTTTAATTTATTATAAAGTACAAATCTGTCTATCTCCTCCTTTAATTTACTCTGTGTACCAGTGTTCACCACACCCTGAGTTAGTCATAGAGTCATAAGGCATGGAAACAGACCCTTCGATCTAACTAGTCCATGCAGACCATAATCTCAAACTAAAGTAGTCCCTCCTGCTTGAGCTTGGCCCATTTCTCTCCAGACATTTCTTATTCATGTAATTATCTAAGTGTTTGAAGTTGTTGATTTTGCTTGCGAAGCTGGGAAGTTTGTTTTTAGATGTTTCATCACTATACGGGTAACATCATCAGTACACCTCCATGCAAACAAACTTACCAGCTCAACAAGCAAATCAACAACCTCATTCACAACCCGAATTACAAATTTTCTCAAGAACTTCTATCTAAATGTCTTGTAAACATTGTCATTGATTCCAGTTTTGTGACCCTTTTGAGAAAAGTAATTTCTCCTCATCGGTTTTTTAAATCTGCCACCCCTTATCCTAAAACTATGATCTTTCATACTACATTGTCCCAGATGAGGATTCATCCTTTCTGCATCTATTTTGTCAATCTCCTCTCGCATTTATATACCTCAATTAGATCTCTTCTCATTCTTCTAAACTTTTCCAATGCCCCCCACTCACTTCTGTGCATTGATCCTTTGCTGTAACCTGACTGAATATCTTTTGAAAATACCAATACGTTATATCGACCAATTTTCCATTTATCCGGCTTATGAGTTACGTCCTTAGATACTATTAAGTGTGCAAAACACTCATTTTCGTAAAATTATGTTGAGTTTGATTTTCAAAGTAAATTGAAATTGACTTTCCTAATATATGTCAACACTTTCCCAGGGTGTTTAAAAAAGGTGTTTAGCTTGCTTGCCATTATAGCTCACAACTTTGATTGTAGGAGTGAGGATATCATGTTGAGATTTGTGATGCCACTACTGGAATATATAGAACAGTACAGGACAGGAATGGGTTTTTCGGCCTACAATATTAAGCCAAACATAACACCAAATTAAACGATTCCCTTCTGCCTGCCCTTGGTCCATATCCCTCCGTTCCTTGCTTACACATGAGTTTATGTAAAAGTTTCTTAAATGCTCCTATTGTACCTGCCTCTACCACCACGCTTGGCAGTGCATTCCAGACTCCTACTAATCTGTAAGAAAATCTTGCGCCTTGCATCTCCTTTGAACTCGCCCTCGCCTTAAATGCATGCCTCCTAGAATTAGACATTTCAACAATGGGTAAAAGGTTCTCTCAATCAACTCTATCTATGCATCTCATGATTTTATACTTGTTCATCAAGTCCTGTCAGCCCCTGCCACTCCATAGATAATCTGAGTTTTCTAGTCTCTCCTCATAGCTCACACCCTGTAATCCATGCAGCATCCCAGTAAACCTCTTCTGCACCCTCTCCAAAGCCTCCACATCCTTCCTATAATGTGGTGATCAGAATTGAATGCAATACTCAAGTGTGGCCTAACAAAGTCTGAGAATACTGCAACATGACATCCCTGACTCTTGTGCTCAATTCCCTGACCAATAAAGGCAAGCAAGCTATACAGCTTCTTTATCACCCTATCTACTTGTGTGGACACTTGCAGGGGGCTGTGTACTTGAATCCCAAGATCCCTCTGTAAATGAATGCTGTTCATGGTTCTGCCGTGAATTGGATACTTTTCCTTAACATTTGATCTCCCAAAGTGCAGCACTTTACATTTAGTTGGATTAAGCTCCATTTGTCATTTCTCTGCCAATATCTGCAACTGATCTATATTCCGCAGTACCCTTTGCCAACCTTCTAAAGAATCCACAACTTCTCAGCTCCACAAGCTAACTAAGTCATTCATTTACGTTTTCATTGAAGTCATTTATATATATTACAAAGAGCAAAGGTCCCAGTATGGATCACTGTTGAACACTACTGGTCACAGACATCCAGCCAGAAAAGCAAACACTCTTCCACCACTATCCTCTGCTTTCTTTGGGCAAACCAATTCTTAATCCAAATGGCCATATCACCTTGGAACCCTATGCATCTTAATCTTCTGGATGAGCCAACCATGAAAGCCTTATGAAAGTCCATGTAGACATCATCCACTGCTCTACCCTCAATCACCTCCATCACCATGCTGTTGGATGCGAATCGTATCAGATCGAATGGATCAATTGGAGAGACTGACAGAAGCGATGAGGAATTTGCAACAGCAACAGTATGTGATGGATGGCAGTTATAGGAAGGGGGGAGGTCTCAAATACAGTCACATAGATGGGTTAACTCCAGGCAGGGTAAGAGAGGTAGGCAGCTAATGCAGGAGTCTTTTGTGGATATACCCATTTCAATCAGGTATGCTGTTTTGCAAAATATAGGGGGTGATGGATTCTCATGGGAACGTAGCACGAACAGCCAAGTTTCTGGTATTGAGACTGGCTCTAATGCAACGAGGAGTATGTCGGCTTCCAAGAGATCAATTGTGTTAGGGGATTCTGTAGTCTGAGGTACAGACAGACATTTCTGTGGCCAGCAGAGAAAAAGCAGAATAATGTGTTGTTTCCCTGGTGCCAAGATCAAGGATGTTTCAGAGAGGGTGCAGAATGTTCTCACGGGGGAGAGGGGCCAGCAGGAGGTCATTGTCCACGTTGGAACCAACAATATCGAAAGGGAAAAGGTTGAGATTCTGAATGGGGATTAGAGAGTTAGGCAGAAATTTATAAAGGAGGTCCTCAAGGGTAGTAATATCTGGATTACTCTCAATGCTACGACCTAGTGAGGGCAGGAATAGGTGGTTAGAGCAGATGAATGCATGGCTAAGGAGCTGGTGTATGGGAGAAGGATTCACATTTTTGGATCATTGGAATCTCTTTTGGGGTAGAAGTGACCTGTACAAGAAGGACGGATTGCACCTAAATTGGAAGGGGACTCATATATAAAAGGCAGGGAAATTTGCCAGAGATGGGCAGGACTGGCAGCTTAATGTTCCAGGATACAAATGCTACAGGAAGGATAGAAAGGGAGGCAAGAGAGGAGGGGGAGTGACATTTTTGATAAGGGATGGCATTACAGCTGTGCTGAGGGAGGATATTCCTGGCAATACATCCAGTGAAGTTATTTGGGTGGAACTGAGAAATAAGAAAGGGATGATCACCTTATTGGGATTGTATTATAGACCCCCGAATAGTCAGAGGGAAATTGAGAAACAAACTTGTAAGGAGATCTCAGCTATCTGTAAGAATAATAGGGTAGTTATGGTAGGGGATTTTAACTTTCCAAACATCGACTAGGACTGCCAGAGTTTTAAAGGTTTAGATTGAGACGAATTTCTTAAGTGCGTACAAGACAATTTTCTGATTCAGTATGTGGATGTACCCACTAGAGAAGGTGCCAAACCTGACCTACTCTTGGGAAATAAGGCAGGGCAGGTGACTGAGGTGTCAGTGGGGGAGCACTTTGGGGCCAGCGACTATAATTCTATTCATTTTAAAGTAGTGATGGAAAAGGATAGACCCAGATCTAAAAGTTGAAATTCTAAATTGGATAAAGGCCAATTTTGATGGAATTAGGCAAGAACTTTCAAAAGCTGATTGGAGGCAGATGTTCGCAGGTAAAGGGATGGCTGGAAAATGGAAAGCCTTCAGAAATGTGATAACAAGAATCCAGAGAGAGTATATTCCTGTCAGGGTGAAAGGGAAGGCTGGTAGGTATAGGGAATGCTGGATGATAAAAGATGTTGAG
>NC_057756.1:9802043-9804758 GCF_004010195.1 Chiloscyllium plagiosum
GTCGGGGAGTCCAGAACTAGAGGGTATAGGTTTAGAGTGAGAGGGGAAAGATATAAAAGAGACCTAAGGGGCAACGTTTTCACGCAGAGGGTGGTACGTGTATGGAATGAGCTGCCAGAGGAAGTGGTGGAGCTGGTACAATTGCAACATTTAGGAGGCATTTGGATGGGTATATGAATAGGAAGGGTTTGGAGGGATATGGGCCAGCTGCTGGCGGGTGGGACTAGATTGGGTTGGGATATCTGGTCGGCATGGACAGGTTGGACCGAAGGGTCTGTTTCCATGTTGTATATCTCTATGACCTCCTCAAAACTGTACAGTGTGCAGTTCTAGTCATCATGCTAGGATATTATTAAATTTGAGATGTTCAGAAAGGACTTACAGGGATGATGCTGGGAATGAAGGGTTGAATTATAAAAATAGGCTGAAGAGACTGGGACTTCTTTCATTGGAGCGTAGGAGGTAGAGGGATGTCCTTACAAAGGTGTCTAATATCAGGAGGGCCTTGGAGAAGGTGAGTAGCAAGGGGCTTTTCCCCCGGGTAGGGGAGTTCAAAACTAGGGGATATATATTTAAGGCAAGAGCTTTAAAAAGTACATAAGGGGCAACATTTTTATAGAAAGTGCAGTTTGCGTGTGGAATGAACTGCCAGAGAAAGAGATGGACGCAGCTACAGTTACAACATTTGAAAGACCTGTGGATGAGTACATTAATAGAAAAGATTTGGAGTGATATGGGCCAAACACAGTTAAGAGGGAGTAGTTTGAGAACATGGATGTGCACTGATTTGGATGGAATGGTCTGTTTCCATGCTGTATGACTCAATTATTCTATGACTATGACTTTATCAGGCTAACTAACTTATAATTAGGGTTTAAAGAAGATAAAATGTACGTTGTAGGGTGATTGCAATGAGTATCTGCACAGAACTTAGACCTCCACCTACTCTGAATCTGTATAACCCACAGTGATTGACTAAACCTTTCAGATCTTGTGACAGTATGATCTTCCCGACATCTAGACTGATTTTTTTCTGAGCTTTTAACTTGTGGGTGCCTTGCCATCCTATTATAGTATTGAAGTACTGATTGTTTTAAGGATAGTCTTCCACAATTTTACTCTCCAGGTTCATTCTGGGGTGTGTTCTCGACATGATGAATGCTGAGTGATATACTCTTGTTCCATACAAGACTATGTAGTTCCACATCTGAATCTTGTTTACACAGCCTTCATTTCCATTTTTTTCTGAAATGTTTCTACTGTACTGAGAGGTTTGGTAGATGATGCCTTGGCAAGGTTGTCCTACACATGATTTCCGCTTATGGTGGTAAACTCATGTCTAAATTTTTTAGCCTGAAGGATAACATGTTGAATTGTTGCTCAGCACTTCACAGTAACTATTAATATCTCCACAATGCAAACAGATTGCCTTCACCTTGTCAATAATCATGTTCAGGATTGGAGAATAGTGGTGGTGTTGGCGGTGACGATGGTTTTGGTGGTGTCATGTGGCTTTTAATACAGAAACTCAGTTAATGTTTTGGTGATCAGATTCCCAACCAGTCCACACTGACCCTCCGAAGAGTAACCCACCCGACCCATTTCCCTCTGACTAATGGACCAAACACTACGGGCAATTTAGCATGGCCAATGCGCCTGACCTGCACGTCTTTGGATTGTGGGAGGAAACCGGAGCACCCGGAGGAAACCCACACAGACCCGGGGAGAATGTGCAAACTCCACACAGACAGTCGCCCGAGGCTGGAATTGAACCTGGGACCCTGGTGCTGTGAGGCAGCAGTGCTAACCACTGAGCCACCGTGCCGCCCCTGGATTAAAATCCTGCTGTGGAATTTGAATTCGATTAAAAAAAAAAACTGTACTTAAGTCTATATTGATGGCCATGAAACCATTGTCAATTTTTGGAAAAACGCGTCTGGCTCACTAATGTCCTTCAGGGAAGGAGATCTATCGCCTTCACTTGGTCTGGTCTACATGTCACTCCAGACTTGCAGCAATGTTGTTGACTCTCAGGCCTAGCAAGCCACTTAAAACAATTGCCACAAGGTCTCAAGAAAAAACCGAATGGACAACCTGGTATTGATCAAGGCACTGGAAAAGATAATGGCAGAAACACCAAATATATTTGTATTTGCAGATACATTGTGCATTTTCTTGAGCAAAACAATCTGCAGGCACTCAATATATGTCATATTTCGTAAATTCCACTTTGGAAATAGAACCAGATTGACTCAAGATTGGGAAACAGACTCAGACACCTTAAATGCATTGTCTGAGCTAAGATGTCACCTTTTGTTATAACACCTTAAATTATCTTGAGAAAGTGACTTAAAAGAAGTTATGGGATTTACATATTAATGAACTGATACTTGCATACCCATTCTAAAAGATTGAAAGACTTATTAAACAAACCTGGATTGTTTGTTATATCATTTCAGTGTTGAGGTTCTGTTCGCCGAGCTGGGAATTTGTGTTGCAAACGTTTCGTCCCCTGTCTAGGTGACATCCTCAGTGCTTGGGAGCCTCCTGTGAAGCGCTTCTGTGATGTTTCCTCCGGCATTTATAGTGGTTTGTCTCTGCCGCTTCCGGTTGTCAGTTCCAGCTGTCCGTTGCAGTGGCCGGTATATTGGGTCCAGGTCGATGTGTTTGTTGATTGAATCTGTGGATGAGTGCTATGCCTCTAGGAATTCGCTG
>NC_057756.1:9807626-9820617 GCF_004010195.1 Chiloscyllium plagiosum
TTCAAAGTCTGTGAGAAGATTTGTAGCTCGGGTGCTCGTTGTTGTGGTTCTGTTTGCCGAGCTGGGAATTTGTGTTGCAGACGTTTTGTCCCCTGTCTAGGTGACATCCTCAGTGCTTGGGAGCCTCCTGTGAAGCGCTTCTGTGATCTTTCCTCCGGCATTTGTAGTGGTTTGAATCTGCCGCTTCTGGTTGTCAGTTCCAGCTGTCCGTTGCAGTGGTCAGTATATTGGGTCCAGATCGATGTGCTTATTGATTGGATCTGAAGTCACTACTATTATAGGACAAGCCAAACAGAGAACAGCCAGGGAATTCCTAGAGGCATAGCACTCATCCACAGATTCAATCAACAAACACATCGACCTGGACCCAATATACCGGCCACTGCAACGGACAGCTGGAACTGACAACCGGAAGCGGCAGAGACAAACCACTATAAATGCCGGAGGAAACATCACAGAAGCGCTTCACAGGAGGCTCCCAAGCACTGAGGATGTCACCTAGGCAGGGGACGAAACGTTTGCAACACAAATTCCCAGCTTGGCGAACAGAACCACAACAACGAGCACCCGAGCTACAAATCTTCTCCCAAACTTTGAAAATCATTTCAGTTGCATGACACTGTAATCCTTTGCTTTAAATTCTGTGCCTTGTGATCTTATACTCCATAACCACCTGATGAAGAAGCAACGCTCTAAAAGCTAGTGCTTCCAAATAAACCTGTTGGACTATAACCTGGTTTTGTGTGATTTTTAACTTTGTCCACTCCAGTCCAACACCGGCTCCTCCACATCATTAAAAACTAAAGTAACTAAAGGTGTTGGTTCTGTGGGAGTTTGACCACACCCATTCCGGCTGTTTCTATTGTTCCAACTTAAAAAAAAAATTCCCAAAGCCTGGCATGCCGTTTAATCTCTTCCAGGGTGCTCAGTATCTATTGTTCAATTCTCCATTTTTATTATCAATAAACCCAGGACAAAACAACCTCTTTAAGCCACAGCATCATCACAGTACAGAACTTTCAATGAATATCAATTGACCTGTTTTATTCTTAAATAAATGCAATGATCCTTCAATGATACTAATTTTAAACAGTCTTTTTCCTATTGCAGTCCACAATAAATAAATAATAAGTTACAGATTTTACATGCCACTCCTCCTGTGAAAATGAAATCCCATTTCAAAAATGTTTTCTTCCAAAATATGTAACAAAACAAAATACTTCAATCCATTTACTTCCCCTCCCCTTGCACCCCTCAATTATATATATTATACAATCAAAGCATTTCTTAAAGCTTTCATTTATTTAACATTATTAACTATTTGACATTCTAATGGATCTGCAATTACATGATTGGTAAGGTAACTAATTTTTATTTTATTTTTGTTAATCTCTTTGGTAATTTAGCATAGTGGGAATGATGATTCAGGCAGTGAACATTGCTCCTGCAGAAGGTGAGAGTTAAGGGTTACCACTAGTGTCCCTGCTGACTTCCTCTGTGGGAATTGCACCCAACTCCAGCTCCTCGAAAACAGTGTTAGGGAACTGGAGCTAGATGAACTTCAGATTATTCAGGAAATGGAGAGGGTTATTGAAAGGAGTTACAGGGATTTAGTCACACCTCAGGTTATAGTCAGGGGACGGAAAGGGAACCGACAGGCAGTGCAGAGATCCCCTGTGGCTGTTCCCCTCAGTAACAAGTGTACCGTTTTGGATATTGTCTCGGGGGATGACTTACCAGGGTTAAGCCATGGGGTAAAGATCTCTGTCACGTCTGTTCCTGTTGCTCAGAAGGGAAAGGGGGAGAGGAGCAGGACATTAGTCATTGGGGACTCCAAATATAGGGGCACAGATCGGAGGTTCTGTGGAAATGAGAGAGACTCACGGTTAGTGTGCTGACTCCCAGGTACCAGGGTTCAGGATGTCTTGGATCGTGTTTTCAGGATTCTTAAGTGGCTGGGGAGTAGTCCCAAGTCATGGTCCACATAGACGCCAATGGCATAGGTAGGAAAAGGGATGGGGATTTAAAGCAGACATTCAGGGAGTGAAGGTGGAAGCTTAGAGCTAGAACAAGCCGTGTTGTTATCTGGTTTGTTACCCATGCCACGTGCTAGCGAGGCAAGGAATAGGGAGAGAGAGGAGTTAAACGTGTCTACGGGGATGGTGAGGAGGGAGGAATTTGGATACCTGGATAATTGGGGCTCATTCTGGGGTAGGTAGATCTCTACAAACAGGATGGTCTACACATGAACCAGAGGGTGCCAATATCCTGGGGGGATGGATGGATGGATTTTGCTAATGCTTTTCAGGAGGGTTTAAACTAGTTCAGCAGGGGCTTGGGAATCTAAATTGTAGTTCCACTGTCCAGGAGGTTTCAAGGTTGCAAGAGTGCACCGGCAAGTCGGAAGGTGGT
Organism: Chiloscyllium plagiosum; assembly: GCF_004010195.1. Taxonomy (NCBI): domain Eukaryota; kingdom Metazoa; phylum Chordata; class Chondrichthyes; order Orectolobiformes; family Hemiscylliidae; genus Chiloscyllium; species Chiloscyllium plagiosum. The sequence continues at coordinate 9,810,039 of NC_057756.1, forward strand.
TTGAAGTGTGTCTACTTCAATGCCAGGAATATCCAGAATAAGGTGGGTGAGCTTGCAGCATGGGTTGATACCTGGAACTTTGATGTTGTGGCCATTTTGGAGAATGTGTTGCTGGAAAAGCGCAGCAGGACAAGCAGCATCCAAGGAGCAGGAGAATCGACGTTTCGGGCATGAGCCCTTCTTCAGGAATGAGGAAGGTGTGCCAGGCAGGCTAAGATAAAAGGTAGGGAGGAGGGACTTGGGGGAGGGGTGTTGGGAATGCGATAGATGAAAGGAGGTTAAGGTGAGGGTGATAGGCCGGAGAGGGGATGGGGCGGAGAGGTCAGGAAGAAGATTGCATGTCAAGAAGGTGGTGCTGAGTCTGAGGGTTGGGACTGAGATAAGGTTGGGGGAGGCGAAATGAGGAAGCTGGAGATATCTGCATTTATCCCTTGTGGTAGGAGGGTTCCTAGGCAGAAGATGAGGCACTTTTTCTCCAGGCATCATGTTGCCATGGTCTGGCGATGGAAAAGGCCAAGGACCTGCATGTCCTTGGTGGAGTGGGAGGGGGAGTTAAAGTGTTCAGCCACGGGGCATTTGGGTTGGTTGGTGGCGGTGTCCCAGAGATGTTTTCTGAAATGTTCTGCAAGTAGGCGGCCTGTCTCCCCAATGTAGAGGAGGCCACATCAGGTTCAGCGGATGCAGTAAATGATGTGTGTGAAGGTGCAGGTGAATTTGTGACGGATATGGAAGAATCCCTTGGGACCTTGGAGGGAAGTGAGTGGGGGAGGTGTGGGCGCAGGTTTTGGGTGCAACCCAACCTCCACTCCTGGCACCTTCTCCTGCAACCGCAAGAAATGCAAAACCTGCGTCCACACCTCCACAAAGTCCCAGAGATGTTGAGGAAAGGATAGCAAAGATGATTCTGGATAGGACCGATAGCAACAGGGGAGTTGTTACAGGGGATTTTAACTTTTCAAATATCAACTGGAAATACTACAGTCAAGTACTTTAGATCAGTTTTCCAGAGATGTAGAGGAAAGGATAGCAAGGATGATTCTGGATAAGAGTGAGATTAACAGGGTAGTTGTTATGGGGGACTTTAACTTTCCAAATATTGACTAGAAATACTATAGTTTGAGTACTTTTAATGGGTCAATTTTTGTCTAATGTGTGCAGGAGAGATTCCTGACAGTAGTATGTAGACAGGCCAACAAGGGGGTGATGTTACATTGAAATTGGTACTGGATAATGAACTAGGCCAGGTGTTAGACTTGAAGGTCGGTGAGCACTTTAGTGATAGTGACAACAATTCAGTTATGTTTACTTTAGCGATGGAAAGGGATAGGTATATACTGCAGGGCAAGCTGAGGGAAAGGCAAATATGATGCGATTAGGCAAGATTTCGGATGCATAGGATGGGGAAGGAAACTGCAGGAGATGGGCACAATTGAAATGTGGAGCTTGTTCAAGGAACAACTTCTGCGTGTCCTTGATAAGTATGTATCTGTCAGGAAAGGAGAAAGTGATTGAGCAAGGGAGCTGTGGTTTACTAAAGAAATTGAATCTCTTGTCAAGTGGAAGAAGAAGGCTTATGTTAGGATGTGACATGAAGGCTCAATTAGGGCGCTTCAGAGTTACAAGTTAGCCAGGAAGGACCTAAAGAGAGAGCTAAGGAGAGCCAGGAGGAGACATGAGAAGTTGTTGGCAGCTAGGATCAAGGAAAACTCTAAAGCTTTCTATAGGTCTGTCAGGAATAAAAGGATGACTAGAGTAAGATTAGGGCAAATCAAGGACAGTAGCAGAAAGTTATGCATGGAGTCTGAGTAGATAGGAAAGGCATGAAATGAATATTTTTTGTCAGTAATCACACTGGGAAAGACATTTTTGTTAAGGAGAATACTGAGATACAGGCTATTAGACTAGATGGGATTGAGGTTCACAAAGAGGAGGTGTTAGCAATTCTGGAAAGTGTGAAAATAGATCGGTCCCGGGCCAGATGGGATGTATCCTAGGATTCTCTGGGAAGCCAGGGAAGAGATTGCAGAGCCTTTGGCTTTGACCTTTATGTCATCATTGTCTACAGGAATAGTGCCAGAAGACTGGAAGATAGCAAATGCTGTCCCCTCATTCAAGAAAGGGAGTACAAACAACTCTGGTAATTATAGACCAGTGAGCCTTACTTCAGTTGTGGGTAAAATGTTGGAAAAGGTTATTAGAGATAGGATTTATAATTCTCTAGAAAGGAATAAGTTGCTTAGAGATAGTCAACACGGTTTGTGAAGGGTAGGTCCTGCCTCACAAACCTTATTGAGTTCTTTGAGAAGGTGACCAAACAGGTGGATGAAGGTAAAGCGGTTGATGTGGTGTATATGGATTTCAGTAAGACTTTTGATAAGATTCCCCACGGTCGGCTATTGTACAAAATATGGAGGCATGAGATTGAGGATGATTTGGCTCTTTAGATCAGCAATTGACCAGCTGAATGGAGACAGAGAGTGGTGGGAGATGATAGGAGATGTTCATCCTAGAATTCAGTTACCAGTGGTGTACCGAAAGGATCTGTTTTTGGGCCACAGCTGTTTGTCACTTTTATAAATGACCTGGGTGAGGGAGTAGAAGGATGGGTTAGTAAATTTGCGGATGACACGAAGGTCGGTGGAGTTGCAGATAGTGCTGAAGGATGTTGCAGGTTACAAATTGATATCTTTCTTGCGTTTTCCCAAATATCTATCCATGTGTTTGAGGAGACCTCAATGCTTAGTTCTCTCTCCCCACACACTGCAGAGTCGATCAAACTCATCTGAGGAGGTGCAACCCCCCCCCCCCCCCCCCCAATTGATAATAAAAAGTGCGAATAGAAAGCGTACTCTTAGCACTGAGCACCGTCCTCTCTATGTCGGATTTATAGGGATCAGTCAAAAGTGTCGTCTTTCTTTGAATAAAATTCTTAACTCAAAAAAAAAACGAAAGAGGGCCCTGTTAGATAGTTCGTATTTCCATGCTAACTGATCAAAGGGCATCGTTGTGTCTCCCTCAAATCGATTGCCCGTGCAAGACACACCTCTAGCTCCCCAATGTTTGAATTCTGAATTCATCATCCCCAGTCGAAAATCCAGCATATCCACTATAGGTGTAAGAAAAGATATTTACCAACATTGCCTTCCCTCTGCCGAATTGCCCTCCATGCTTTACCAGTATTGATAACTATTGGGTTATCCCAATATTCCCTTCGATATCTAACCATATTGAAAGAGAGTCCCCACAGGCCCAATCACCCACGTAGGTGAACTTAGTTGGTAGCTTTTAATGTCCGGGAGATCCAGTCTCCCCAATTGAAGTTTAGCTAATTTAATAAGGGACTGCTCACGATGCAAAATAAAAGAGCTGAACCACCCATTCAGTTTCCTGAATGTTTGCTTATCAACTATCAGGGGGAGCAACCTTATAGGGTACAATAAATGGGGGCAAATATTCATCTTAATAAGCGCAATCCAACCCAACCACGACATGAGACCGGAAGTGCCTCCCATCTTTGAAGGTCATGCTTGATTTCGTCAAATAATTGAACAAAATTGGCTTTGAACAACTGATCTAGAACTGGAATAATGAATATGCCCAAATACACACAAAACCCCCCTGTGACCACTTAAATGGGAATCAATATTCACCCTCAAGACCTAGCACCTTTGTAACACTACCCATAGGCATCGCCTCTGATTTTGCAAAATTAATCCTGTGCTCCGAAAAGGCGTCAAACGCACTGATGTGTTGTATCAGACGAGACACCGAAACTGCTGGATTTGACAAAAAATAAGGACGTGGTCCACGTACAACTAAATCTTATGTAATTTGGGCCCCACTTCTGAAGCCAATATACTGGGATCCCTATGATGGCCTCCATCAATGGTTCAATCACTAATGTAAAAAGCTAATGGCGAAAACAGACAGCCCTGTCGCCTGTCCCTAACAATGTTAAAATTGCTTGATCGCACCTCATTGGTGATGACCACAGCGAGAGGGTCACTGTAGAGAGGCTTTACCCATTTATAAAGACTTCATCCAAGCCAAACTGCTCCAGAATATAAAAAAGGTACGGCCACTCAATTCGGTCAAATGCCTTCTCTGCATCTAAAGAAATCACCAGTCCCTATACTGACTGTTATTGACATGCTTGAATTACATTAAGCAGCCGCCTAATATTATTGGAGGATCTGCGGCTCTTTATGAAGCCCATCTGGTCTTCTTTAACAATAGAAGGTAACACAGTATCCAGCTTTAACGTGAGAATCTTAGAGAGGATTTTAAAGTCCACATTTAAGAGTGAAATGAGCCTGTACAAAGCACAGTCCTCCAGGACCTTCCCTTTTTTGAGAATAAGTGAAATATTGGCCTCTCTCAGAGATGGCGGGAGACAATCATGGCTGTCTGAGTCATTGAACATATTGAGCCTGACAATATGTTTATAAATTCCTTATCGAATTCACAGCCTCCTGCACCTCTGATTAAGGGGGCATTGAGAAAAGACTTTTGTTCGGGGGGTCATGCCTGGGAACTCCAGATCCTTGAAAAGTCTCCATTTTGGCCTGCCCCCACTCACAACCCTCAGATTGGTATAACTTAGACTAAACTCTCTGAAATGCCACATTAATCTTTTTAGAGTCACATGTTAAGTTCCCAGACCCTTCCCTAATTGACGTAATGGCTTGATGGGCACTCCTCTTCCTGGTGAGATATGCTAAGTATTTGCCTGACTTGTCACCATGCTCATATAACCTTTGCTTTGCAAATGTAAGCTCCTTCTTTGCTGTGTGCGTGAGCACGGAATTCAGTGCAGACAGCAGCGCCGTAATCCTCTGTAGCTTGACCAACGAAGGCCTGTCAAAGTAAGCCTTCTCAGCTGCCTTCAACCATGCTTCGAAGAGACGTTGCTGCTCACCCTCTGCCGCTTCCTACTGGCAGAGTAGGAAATAACTAACCCCCGGCATAGGCTTTGGCAGTTTCCCAAAGGACGGATGGGCTACTAACCAAGCCTGAGTTAATGTCAAGGAACGTCCAAAATTCCCTAGAGAAATACTCCACAAACTTATTATCCTTGAGGATAAAGGGATCCATTCGCCAGTGCTTCAAACCCACTGTAACGTCCTTAACCTTAACCAATAGGTACACTGGAGCGTGATCGTAGATGAGATTACCAATTGTACAAGATGCCACCAAGTCCAGGGTTGCCATGGGGGTCAGAAAAAAATCAATCCTGGTGTAACATCTGTGCGGATTGGAAAAAATTGTAAAATCCCTGTCTGTAGGGTAGAGATGCCTCCAGATGTCCACCAACCCGAACTCCACACACAAATCTACTGCTTGTTTAGTTTGTACAGAGGGTATTGGGGTGCCTTTGGGCAGCCTGTCTACTGTAGGATCCATGAGTCAATTAAAATCTCCCCCTTTAATGATATGCTGGGAGTTGAGACTGATCAGTTTAGAGAACACATCTACCAGCAATTTAAGAGGATGGGCCGGAGGGCAGTAAACATTTAAAATGCCATGATCTTCCCCTTTTATTAGGACTTTGAGAATTACAAACCTCCCATGTGTGTCTTTAACACACTTTAGTAACTTAAATGTGAGATTTCTCCTGATCAGCATAGCCACTCCCCTACTTCTGGTACTAAAAGATGAAAAGTAATCCGATCAAAGCCATTCTGCTGTAGGTTCAAATGCTCTCATTCATTCAAAGTGTCTCCTGTAACAAAGCAATATCCACCTTCTCCTTTCTAAGACTCAAAAGTACCTTCTTCCTCATAATTGGTGAGTGACTTCCCTTGATGTTCCAGGTACACCATTTAATCAAGTCATTTGCTAAAACCTTCTGCAATAACATTTAAATTCCAGAGAAACTCGAACCACAAATTGCTGAGCCTTAGTGTCACAAGATCCATCGAACATAAAATCTATATAAACTAAAACCACTACAGTTAACAAACCTACAAAGCTATTAAAGATTATATACAATAAAAACAAAAATCAAATCAACATATAAAATGCCAACGGCGCTGAATAGGGGAACTCAACCCAAAGGGGGCAACTACGCATCCAAAAACCCAGCTTCCCATCCTACTGCCAAGACTGCAGCCCAGGCATTTCAATATCTGAACCGGATATAAACTGCCCATAAGTTGGCATCTAGCCATTCCAACCAATTTCCTTCTCCTGGCTGGAGCCGAACCGCAAACACAAGCAGAAAAGAAATAAAATACATCATGAAATAACAATGTGAATAAACACAGTTTTTTTAAAAAAGGGGGTGAATACCCCACCCATTCTGTGGTCTAACTTAACTTTGAAATTGAAAGTACACATCTCAACTGCCCCCAAACATAGTTTAGACCAGATTATTACTAATATAAAAAGAGGAAAAGAAAGCTCCAACCGGACTTCCTCTTTTTTTTAAAAGAAAAAAACAAAGACATACCCAAACAACACCAATATTTGTAAATACTAAATTGGTCAGATTAAGTTAATTTGTCCACAAAGTCTCTTGCCTTCTCCAACATGTCAAAGAGATGTACCCACCTATTTAAGGTGACTCAAGCACTGCCAGATACCTCATAGAGTATTGGATCCCGAGCTCCCTCAGTCTTCTCTTGACACAGTCATAGGATTTTCTTTTCTGGATCACTATTGCTGAGAGGTCCTGGAAGAACATAATCTTAGAACTCTTGTAAATTAAGGCCTTCTGATCCTTCCCCTGGATTCTGGAAGCTTCCATTATTCTCTCCTTATCTCTATAATGATGAAACCACACCAAGAGAGGACAAGAATGTTAATCCAGATCTGACCTCGGCGCCATGACCCGGTGAGTCCTCTCGATCTTGAAGCCTTTCATTCCAGCCTCAGGGTTAAGGAATTTCAGCAACCAGTCCTCAATAAATTCCGCCGACTGCTCACCTTCCTAACCCTCCGGCAGAACAAAGATCCAAATTTTTTTTTTCCTGCCCCTGTTCACGAGATTATTCACTTGTTCATGCAAATTACAGACCTGCGTCTCCAGGGCTTGGATCCTATCCTTGGAGGGACTGGTATCCCCTTCCACCATCTATCCCTTTTTCCAGGTCTCCCAGCTGCTGTTCATGCTTCTGCAGTGTATAGAAATCGGGGCCAGCTTCTCCTCTATCTGCCTGCCCAATATCTCACGAGATTTCACAAGGACCTGGTAGGTAATTGAGTCCAAAGATCCTGCAGGCTGGGCCACAGGCCTGGCCTTGGACGCTCTTCCACCCTTCTTCAGCATCCCTGGACGGCGAAAACCCAAGAAAGTTGATTTTCCACAATTTCCTGGGACTCCACGACCGTTCCAAAGTCCCAAAATATCGCAGTGGTCTGGGTTGGGCGGGTTAGAAGTTTGTCCAGCTTGTGCTGCGGTGTGGAGCTCTGCAATGAGATCCTCCTAGATTCTCGCCATCTTGGATCCCCCAAATGGATACTTTGAAAGAATAGTCTTACATTTTTTGTAAATTTACAAAGTGAGTAGAGTGGGATCTTTCTGGTTTTTTTTATTGAGATCTGTCTCTTGATTAAACTTGAAAAAATATGAAAATGTAGGTACAACGTTAGCCTGGAGCAATGTTTTTAGAGCTATTTTCTGGGTCTGTACATTATTAAGGTGCAAAGATGGTCTTTAGTGGAGTGATGTGCTCTTCCTGTCAAATATGGAAGATTAGGGAGAGTTTCCATGTTATTAATGATTATGTCTGCAGGAAGCGACTTTGGTTGTGAATCACCTCAGATCATGGGCATCATGGTGGCTCAGTGGTTAGCACTGATACCTCCCACTGCCAGGGACACCGGTTCAATTCCAGCCTCAGGAGACTGTCTGTGTGGAGTTTGCACATTCTCCCCTGTCTGTTCCGGTTTTTTCCCACAGTCCAAAGATGTGTATATTAGGATAGATTGGCTGTGCGAAACTGCCACATTTGTCTAGGGATGTGTGGGTTAGCCATGGGAAATGCAGGGTTTACAGGGATAGGGAAGTGGGTCTGGGTGGGGTGCTGTTGGTATGGATGCATTGGGCCAACTGGCCTGTTTCCACACCATCAGGATTTTATGATTGGTTGGGGTGGCAGTTCGAGGTAAAGAGGAATTTATAGGAACTAGGAGGATGGCAATTGCAGGAGAAGAGGAAAAAGCACAGATACAGTCAGATAAGTAGGAGAGAGAGGCAGGTAGTACAGGGTAAAAACAATGACTGCAGATGCTGGAAACCAGATTCTGGATCAATGGTGCTGGAAGAGCACAGCAATTCAGGCAGCATCTGAGGAGCTTCAGCAGGTCTCCTGTGGCTATCCCTCTGTGAAACAATTTTCCATTTCATGCTGCTTTGGAAAATGTAGGTGGTGATGAGCTTTCAGGGGAATTCAGCACCAACAGCCAAGTTTCTGGTACCGAGAATAGCTCCACTGTAACGAGGGGTACGTTAGGTTCCAAGTGATTGATTGTGATAGGGGACTGTCGCTCCCTCTCTCTAGCACAGACAGACGTTTCTGCATCTGACAGAAGATATCAGATTGTGTTGCCTCCCTAATGCCAGGATCAACAGTATCTTGGAGAGGGTGCAGAATATTCTCAAAGGGAGAGGGACCAGCCTGAGGTCATTGAACATATTGGAAGAAAAGACATTGAAAGAGTAAAGGATGAGGTACTGGGGAGAGAATATAGGAAGTTAGGCAGGAAGCTAAAACATAGGTCCTTGAGGGTAGTAATATATAGATTGCTCATATGGTGCCACAAGGTAACAAGGGTCTTTTTTTGTTGCATTGCCATAGGGGCTGCTGTCTTATTAGAGAGAAGCGACTGGTGGTGATTTAACCTGAGGGCCACCAGACCTCAGGAGAGGGAAGAGGTTGAGAAGGACATTCTTTCATAATAACCTCAAACTGGTGATGGGAATTGAACCCATGCTGTTGGCATAACTCTGCTCTGCAAATCAACAATCAAGCCAACTGAGGGTAGGAATAGGAGGATAGAACAGATGAATGTGTGGTTGAGGAGCTGGTGAAGGGAAGAAGGGTTCACATTTTTGGAATTTTGGAATTTCTTCTGGGGTAGAAATGATGTCGACAAGAAGGACAGATTGCACCTGAATTGGAAGGGGATGAATATGCTGACAGGGGCATGGTTAGGAACATGGGACTGGGATATCATAGCAATTACAGAAACATTGGCTCAGGAATGGACAGGACTGGCAGCTTAATGTTCCAGAGTATAGATGCTATAGGAAGGATAGAGAGAAGGGGGAGTAGCGTTTTTGATTGGGGATAACATTACATCTGTACTTAGGCAGGAAATTCCTGGGAATATAACAAGGGATGTTATTTGGGTGGAGCTGAGAAAAAAGAAAGGGATGATCATCTTATTGGGGTTGTACTACAAACTCCCCAGTCGTCAGTGGGAAACTGAGAAACAAATTTGTAAGGAGATCTCAGTTATGGATGTAGGTTTGTTCACTGAGCTGGAAGGTTCATTTTCAGACGTTTCATCACTATACTAGGTAACATCTTCATTGAGCCACCAGATGAAGCTTTGTCCAGAGGCTCACTGAAGATGTTACCTTGTATGGTGACGAAACGTCTGATAATGAACTTTCCAGCTCAGCAAGCAAACCTACATCCAGAACCTCAACCTGAGCTACAAATCTTAGTTATCTATAAAAATAATAGTGGTTATGGTAGGGAATTTTAACTTTCCAAACATAGACTGGGACTGCGATAATGTTTAGGGTTTGGATGGAGAGGAATTTGTTATGGGTGTACAAGAAAATTTTCTGATTCAGTATGTGGATGTATCTACAAGAGATGGTGCAAAACTTGACCTACTCTTGAGAAATAAGGCAGGGTGGGTGACTGAGGTGTCAGTGGGGAGAGCAGTTTGGGCCAGAATCCTATTAGTTTTAAAATGTGGTGGAAAAATATAGACAAGATCTAAAAGTTGAAACTCTGAAATGGAGGAAGGCTAATTTTGACAGTATTAGGCACATGTTCACAGGTAAAGGGACGGCTGGAAAATGGGAAGCCTTCAGAAATGAGATAACGAGAGTCCAGAGAAAGTATATTCCTGTTAGGTGAAAGGAAAGGCTGATAGATGTAGGGAATGCTGGATGATTAGAGAAATTGAGATTTTGTTTAAGATTCGAACGAAGCATATGTCAGGTAGACAGCAGAAATTGAGTGAATCCTTAGAAGGCAGTAGAAGTATACTTAAGAGGGAAATCAGGAGGGAGAAAAGGGAACATAAGATAGCTTTGGGGCGGAGGAGTGGGCCTCCTTCTTCAAAGACAATCCAGATGGCCTCTCTCTTCAAAGACCGCAATTTCCCCCCAGACGTGATCGACGATGCTCTCCACCGCATCTCCTCCACTTCCCGCTCCTCCACCCTTGAACCCCGCCCCTCCAATCGCCACCAGGACAGAACCCCACTGGTCCTCACCTACCATCCCACCAACCTCCGGATACATCGTAATCATCCAACGTCATTTCCGCCACCTCCAAACAGACCCCACCACCAAGGATATAGTTCCCTCCCCTCCCCTATCAGCGTTCTGGAA
>NC_057756.1:9820936-9825019 GCF_004010195.1 Chiloscyllium plagiosum
GCAATCTTCTTCCCGGCCTCTCCGCCCCCACCCCCTCTCCGGCCTATCACCTTCACCTTAACCTCCTTCCACCTAATACCCCTCCCCAAAGTCCCTCCTCCCTACCTTTTATCTTAGCCTGCTTGGCACACTTTCCTCATTCCTGAAGAAGGGCTCATACCCGAAATGCGATTCTCTTAAAGATCAGCAAAGCAGCCTTTGTGTGGAACTGCAGGAGATGGGAGAAATACCAAATGAATATTTGCATCAATGCTTACCGTAGAGAAGGATATGGAAGAAAGAGAATGTGGGGAAATAAATAGTGATATCTTGAAAAATGTCCACATTACAGTGGACGAGGTTCTAGACATCTTAAAATGCATAAAAGTGAATAAATCCTCCAGATCTGATCAGGTGGACCCTGGAATTCTGTGGGAGGCTAGGGAAGTGATTGCTGGGCCCTTTCTGAGATATTTGTATCATCGATAGTCATAGGTGAGGTGCTGGAAGACTGGAAGTTGGCTAACGTGGTGCTACTGTTTAAGAAAGATGATAAGGACAAACCAGGGAACTTTAGGCCGGTGAACCTGACATTGATGGTGAGAAAGTTGTTGGAGGAAAAACAAGATTTACATGTATTTTACAGCCTTTTGAGTGGAAAATGGTGTCTTTCAAATTTGATTGTTTTAAAGAGCAGTCACTTTATTAGGAGTTTTCTACAGGACCCCCAATAGCAAAAGAGAGACAAAGGAGCACACTGGGTGGCAGTGTTTGGAAAGGTGCCGACCAAACAGTCTGTGTTTATGCTGTATATCTCTATGACTCTAAGTAACAGGGTTGTTGTCATGGGTGACTTCAATTTCCCTAATATTGATTGGAACCTCTGCCAGGTGTCAGAGCTCTCCCTGGGTGATAGTGATCACAACTCACATTTCAGTGATAGTGAGACCTTTACTATACTCATGAAAAGAGATAGGAGTAGATGGCATGGTTCATGATTTATTTGGGGAAGGGGAAATTACAACGCTATTAGGCAGGAACTGGGGCACCTAAATTGGGAACAGATGTTCTCAGGAAAATGCATGAAAGAAATGTGGAGGCTGTTTAGGGAGCACTTGCTGATAGTGCTGGACAGGTTTGTCCCACTGAGGCAAGGAAGGGATGTTAGGGTGAAGGAACCTTGGGTGACAAGGTATGTGGAAAATCTAGTCAGGAGGAAGAAGGAAGCTTATGTAAAGTTGAGGAGGCAAGGATCAGACAGGGCTTTCGAGGGTCACAAGATAGCCAGGAAGGAACTGAAGAATGGACATTGGACAGCTAGAAGGAGGCATGAAAAAGCTTTAGCGGATAGGATTAAGGAAAATCCCAACGCATTCTACACTTATGTGAGGAACAAGAGGATGGCCAGTGTGAGGATAGGGACGATCAGGGATAGTGGAGGGAACTTGCGCCTGGTGTCGGAGGAAGTATGGGGGGTCCTTAATGAATACTTGGCTTCAGTATTCACTACTGCGAGAGACCTTCTCAGTAGTGTTGCTGAGGACAGCGTGAAATGGACTGCTATGCTAGAACAGGTTGATGATATTAAGGAAGGTGTGCTGAAGATTTTGAAAAATGTAAGGATAGATAAATCCCTGGGCCAGATGGGATATACCCTGGGTAACTACAGGAAATGAGGGAAGAGATTACTGTGCTTTTGGTGATGATCTTTGCATCCTCGCTGTCCACTGGAATAGTGCCAGATGATTGGAGGGTGGCAAGTGTTATTCCCTTGTTCAAGAAAGGGAATAGGGATAATCCTGAGAATTACAATCAGTCAGTCTTACATCTGTGTTGGGCAAAGTATTGGAGAGGATTCTGAGGGATAGGATTAATGATTACTTGGAAAACCATAGTTTGATTAGAAATAGTCATCATTGCTTTGTTAGGAGCAGGTCATGCCTTGCAAACCTTATTGAATTCTTTGAGGGTGTGACAAAGCACATTGATGAAGATAGAGCAGTGGATGTGGTGTAGATGGAATTTAGCAAGGCGTTCTCCATGGTAGGCTCATTCAGAAAGTAAGGAGGCATTGGTTACAGGGAAAGACGACAGTGAGATCTACAGATGCTGGAGATCAGAGTTGACAGTATGTTGCTGGGAAAGCACAGCAGATCAGACAGCATCCGAGAGCAGGAAAATCAACGTTTCGGGCTGTCGCCCTTCTTCAGGAATGGCCCTCTTCAGATTCCTGAAGAAGAGGTCCAGCCCACAACGTCAATTTTCCTGCTCTTCAGATGTTGCCTGATCTGCTGTGCTTTTCTAGCAATATACTGTCATGGGATCCAGGGAAACCTGTCTGTCTGGATCCAACCTCATAGTCCCACAACCCCGCACCTCCCGCTTCTATCTCCTGCCCAAAATCCACAAACCTGACTGCCCCGGCCGACCCATTGTCTCCGCCTGCTCCTGCCCCACCGAACTCATCTCTGCCTACCTTGACACCGTCCTGTCCCCCTTAGTCCAAGAATTCCCCACCTACGTTCGGGACACCACCCACGCCCTCCACCTGCTCCATGATTTTCGCTTCCCCGGTCCCCAACGCCTTATTTTCACCATGGACATCCAGTCCCTGTACACCTCCATCCCCCATCACGAAGGACTCAAAGCCCTCCGCTTCTTCCTTTCCCGCCGTACCGACCAGTACCCTTCCACTGACACCCTCCTTCGACTGACTGAACTGGTCCTCACCCTGAACAACTTCTCTTTCCAATCCTCCCCTTCCTGAAGAAGGGCTAATGCCCGAAACGTCGATTCTCCTGTTCCCTAGATGCTGCCTGACCTGCTGCGCTTCTCCAGCAACACATTTCCATGTCTGGATCCAGGGTTGGTTGACCAATAGAAGACTAGATAGAATACTGGTTGGGCCACTTTTGGAATATCGTGTGCAATGCTGGTCTCCCTGTTATAGGAAGGGTGTTGTGAAACTTGAAAGGGCTCAGAAAAGATTGACAAGGATGTTGCTCACTGTCACTCAGGCCGGATTTCAAACCATCCGATGGAATAATTAGCAGGAATTATTCAGAACATTGAACAATTTGATGAGTGTTGGACAAAGAGCTGGGTATTTCGGAGAGTTGCGGGAGGATGGAGGTTTTAGTTGAAGTAAAATGGTACTGGAATGTACACCTCCATCCCATTCTCAATGTGACCCTGGGGGGCGGGGGAATGGATTCGTGACATCCCTGAGATCTGTCCCCTGGCCTGAGATTTCTATTTGGAGTGTTGTTGTCTCACTGAGACACAGCAGGAGGTTTGTTTCCGGGACCCACCCAGCGCTGAGCCGATTCGGGGATTTCCAAAGCTGATACACTTAGTTTCACTTTCACCAGTTCCTGAGTTTGAACTGCGCAGGGAGGTCGGAGATGGGAAGCTGTAAGATTAAAACTTTACACTCTTTCTGTGATCACAGTCCCGAATTTGAAAATATGTAATTTAAAATCTTCACTTTTCTCCTTCTATATTTTTCAGCTTATTCGAAGGAAGATGCTGTTCACAACCCAATTATCGACCAGCGGTGAGTGGCCTTGATCAGGAAGTGAGCTTTAGGACTAGTCACCGTGAGACAGAACCCTTTACTTCACCATGAGATCTCACTCTTCCCCTTCTTTCTGGGTTTGGCAGGAATCTGGAGTCGCTGAGGAACTACCTGCGCTCGTACAACCCTCCCAGAGAATGTGTGGGGGGTTATTTAAACATCTTGCTGTTTGGAATGGTGGGAGTTGGTAAATCATCCACCATTAACACATTCTTCTCCGTTCTGGACCCAGAAGGAAGGATGCTGAGCATTGTCCCAAGTGGGAACGACGATCGATCTTTTACATGCGAGGTACCCTTTCCTGTTTTATCAATTAATTCGCAGAATGTGAACGTTAGTAAATGGGCATCTGGACAAAATGGGGCTTGTGAGGTTTCCTCACAGATTAGTTCTGAACTAACCATCTTAGTCTGGGGCACACTTGGTAAGAGATATCCTTCCGTACAGGACATTGGTGATTGCTGACTGACTATTTATAATAACAGACACAATGTGGGAGTGCCGCACTGTCAGAGAGTCAGTGCTGA
>NC_057756.1:9825519-9841961 GCF_004010195.1 Chiloscyllium plagiosum
TAATGACAACTGCAGATGTTGGAAAATCAGAGTTGATTCTGTGTGGAGCTGGAAAAAGCACAGCAGGTCAAGCAGCATCACAGGAACAGGGAAGTCGATGTTTTTATTTCGAGGACCCTTCTCCTGGACTGGGGAGAGGGCTGGGGGCTGAGAAATAAGTAGAGGAGGGGGTTGGGGTTTGAGGAAAGGTAAGTGGAATGGCGATAGCTGGATGCTGGTAGGAGACAATGTGATAGGTTAGTGAGAAGAGTGGAGCGGAGAGATGTGAAGGAAAGAGAACATGTAGGTCAGATCAAGGAGTTGAGGTGGTGAGGGAGAGCTGGACCGAGGATGAGGTGGGGGTGGCGAGTTTTAGAAACCAGTGAATTCTTTGTTGATGTCATATGGTTATAAGTTCCTGAGACAGACGGACATTTCATTGGGGAGTGGAACGGGGAGTTGAAATGGCAGGCGACCAGACGTATGATTGATTGGAGTGTATGGACCATAGATGTTTCCCTGAACCGTTCCCCGGGTTTGAGCTGAGTCCGATATGGTCTCCTCTATATCAGGAGCAACAGATGCGATAAATCAGGCTAGAGGAAATACAGGTGAATCTCTGTTAGACTTAAATTATTCCTTGGAGCCTTGGATGGAGGTAAGAGAGGAGGTATGGGGGCAGGCGTTGCACCTCCTGCGGCTGTAGGGAAAGGTGATGGGAGTGGAGGGGAGGTTGGTGGGAAGTGTGGATCTAACAAGGAGGGAATGGTCTCTACAGAAAGTGGATAGGGGCAAGGAAGGAAGTATCTTTTTAGTGGTGGGGTCATATTGTAGGTGGTGAAAATGATGGAGGATGATGCATTGGATTTCGAGGCACTGATTGGTGAATTGTGGCCCATTGTTTGAGATGACTACATCTGGAATTCTCCACATGGAAAGTTTGTTTTCAAAGATGTTAATTGCTTACAAAGTGGAATGAGTAAGCTGCTGCATCTAAATCTATCGTGAGTAACCATTGACCAGAGTGAGAAATGCTGTCCTACAAAATTCAATTAGATCAATGTCAAAGTTTTCCCATGGTTGATCTGAAAAGGAGAGCAGCACAGGTCCTTCCGCTTTTGTTTATGTTCCCCATGTTACCATATAGGTTGCTGTATCCTGACCTGGCACCTGGAACTAACTAGACTCTGTTTCGTCTCTGAGTGATGACCAGAGGGAGGGCTCATTGGAAAACAGATTTCTTGTTGTATATTATTGATAGTACTGGCGTAACTGCATTGTTCAAAGTACTGCCACTAAACAGGGTTACTGGTGATATACTTTGGCCAGCTATTAAAACAGCATCAGAAAATTTGCTTTGATTCTTCATCACACAATGGACACACACAAACTTTCTGCAATATCTTTATTATAGTTGGGAAATAGTCTTTTCAGCCTTAAGCATTCATTTTCACTTTTAATGTTCCACATCTCTGGGCAGTTGAGGATTGTCAGAAGCAGTTCCATGTTTCTGTTGCACATATTCCTGATTATTTCTTTCATAATCATGCCGTACCACATTAGTTGCAATCTTGTAGTTCTGATGCACATCTTCTGCAAGTTCCTTTGTGTTCAGTAAAGTCACCAATCAGTCTCAATCGTAACCTATAGATCTAAGTTGTAGGTGCAGAATTTCTTGTGTTTATTCATTTATTTTGTCCTGAATATTTACAGCATAAATGAGTTATTAATTTTGTATTTTGAACATATTTCCCCCCTTGACTGATTTGCTGAAGTTTTTTTTTAATGTGCATACATTCTGTCCTACTCTGGGTATCATTATCAAAATAGTATTCTGTTCTCCAGCCTTAGCTGTTTGATTTGACAGGACACTGATCCCAGCATGGTACAGCTGAAGCCTGTCCCACTGGAACAACTTCCTTCTACCCCAGCACTGGAACCAATGCATCATGAGCTCAAAATCTTGCAAACCAGGGTCGTTTTTCAACCATGCATTTTACATCTTAACTCTATTTACCCTATGCAAATTTGCCTATAGCTCAGGCAGTGAGAATGCATTAGGGTATGAGCAGGCAAGGAAAGAGTTAAGTTATGAGTTTTGTGAAACGGGGTTCAGGCGAGCATGACTCAGGTCAGATAAGAACATACAGTTAACAATAGGGTGCGAAGCACGACCGCACTTAGGTGGTAGTGTGGGGGTTAAAAAAAGAAAAAAAAACAATAGGGTGCTAGAGGCAAGGGTAATGGGTTAACAAGGTGGAAAAGCATTCATTTAACAATATTGGAAGCATTCATCATGTAAGGTAAACTAACAAGTGGAAAATTGTCCATTGTATTAATCCAGTTAACAAGGTTAAGAACATTCATTGTATGACAGTGGGGGGCTTAGTCTCTACTATCAACGCTCATTGATTGTAATGGTCAACCAATTAATATATATGTTGCCTGATCTGGATGTTCCTCCCTGTAAAATGACTATATAGTTCATTGAGAAACTGCTGTTCCAGAGAAGACCAGGAACACCTGTCCCTGTGCACATGGGCGATCATTCTATCTCCTTCCAGGGCCTGGAATAAAGATGAAGGAGGTAACACTATACTGTGTCTTAGAGCGTTTTGCTTCGACTGAGAGAGGAAACAGGACGACGATAGCAGGATTTTAAAGATGCTTAGCTTGCACGTTCTGCTTTGTAATTTACCTCATGTGATACAATGTCAACAGTTCTTCGGGTCAGAACTGAAGTTCCTTGCTCTACAGCAATGACTCCACATGTGTTCCTCTGTATCACCTTAGTGCACCACAGTGCTCACATACTGCAGCAACAACACATCTGTCCTTCTGTTACTCCAGTATTTCTTTAAATAAGGTAAAAAAATCTAGATCCCTAAACACAAACTGGAGACTTTATTTTTTACTTTAAAGGTTAGATGTGTGTGTGAGTGCATGTGCAAGTGTGCGCGTGTGTGTATGGCAATTGCTTATTGATATTATATCTGGTCTAAAAATTCAGCACATGTTCTGGGGACCAAGGTTCAAATCCCACCACAGTAGAAGGTGGAAATTGAATTAAATAAATATCTTGAATAGGAAAGGAAATCTGTTGCTTTACCTGGTCTGGCCGACATGTGACGCAATATCCGTAGCCATATAGTTAAGTATAAATTGCCCTCTGAAATGGCCAACAAGTCAGTCATTTGTATCAATTGACAAAAAGTCACATCAAAAATATAAAACTGAAAGGGCTACCTGACCAATCCAGACATAGGAAACAATAACCATACAAAGAGCTCTATCAACCCTGCAAAGTTCTTACTAACATCTGGGGCTAGTGCCAAAATTGGGAGTGCTGACTCATCAACCAGTCAAGCAACAGCCATGCTCACGGAACTATACCGTGCAATGTTCCAGACACCACCATCGCTGGATATGACCACCAGTGGACAGACCCAGCAGAGGTGGTAGCACAGTGGTATACCAGTTGGGAAGAAGTACTGGTGAATCCTCAACATTGATTCTGAACTTCATGAGATCTCATATCATCAGGTCAAATATGGGCAAGGTAGTGTCCTATTGATTAATATATATC
Organism: Chiloscyllium plagiosum; assembly: GCF_004010195.1. Classification (NCBI taxonomy): domain Eukaryota; kingdom Metazoa; phylum Chordata; class Chondrichthyes; order Orectolobiformes; family Hemiscylliidae; genus Chiloscyllium; species Chiloscyllium plagiosum. The sequence goes on from NC_057756.1 coordinate 9,829,085, forward strand.
TCCCGTCCTTGGCTGATGAATCAGTACTCCTGCATGTTAAACTACTCTTAGAGGAAGTACTGAGGTGGCAACAGTGCAAAATGCACTCTGGATGGGGGATTTCAGTGTGCACCATTAAAAGTGACTTGACAGCAGTACTACTGATCAAGTTGGGGATCAACCATGCTTCAATGGAGAGTGCAGGAGGGCATGTCAGGAACGGCACCAGACATACCTGAAAATGAGGTGTCAATGTAGTGAAGCTACAAAATGGACAAAACATCATGAACAGTAATTGACAGCCTTGAGTGATCCCTCAACCAACAGACCAGATCTGAGCTTTACAATCCTGCCAGATTCAATTGTGAATGATGGTGCCCAATTAAATAACTGACTGGACAAGGAGCCTCTACAAATAATCCCATTCTCAATTATGAAAGAGACCAGCACATCCATGCGAAAGATAAAAAGCCATCTTCAGCCAAAATGTCGAGAAGAAAATCCATCTCATCCTCTTCAGAAGTTCCCTGTATCACAGATACAATTTTCAGCCAGCCACTGTGGGTAAATCATCATTAGGTACCTTTGATTAGCTATTTATTAAGAAATCTCACCATTAAGTACAGAAACAATGATGTAGCAACCAAAATAAACACCCTCAAATGAGCATGTTAAACCTCACAAATCAACTTGGCTATTACTCGATTAATGGTGGAATTTCAACCAACAATATCTGTCTCTGTTGTCTGTGGTTTAATTCTTGCACAGTGTTGTTCTTTGAAGTTCTGCTCCCGAGGAATGCTGAAGTTTGTGAAGTAACATTATTGATGATCTTTTAGATTTCTTTATCTACAATAGTGCAAGTCTGCAGTTTGCCTTATCAGAAGTAGTTTCCATGTTCTTTGTTACATCTGGCATTGTCTGTCTGTTTGAGGGCACAGCTTTCTTGTTGAGAAAGTGTATAAGGTATGAACAAGTAGGGAAAGAGTTAAGTTTAAGGTTGCTTGACAAAGGCTCAGCTAGCATGACCAGATTAGAACTGGAGGCAAGGGTAGTGGTTTAATGATAATGCCAGTTAATGAGGTGAAGAACATCCATTGTGAAATGCCAGATAATTTAATCTTTACTGTTGATACTCGCTGATTGTAATGGTCACCCAATCAATATAGATTTTGCCTTATTTGGATTCTGCTCCCTGTAAGAAGCTATATAATTCATTAACAATCTGCTGTTTGAGAGAAGACAGAACTCATGTCTCTCTCTCTCACTCACTCACACACACACAAATGCATACACACACACGGCCAATTGCGTTCAATTCCTGCATAAGATTGTGCTTCTATTTAAGAGTTAATGTTGACTGCTCTGTCTGTCACAGTTTATCAATTCTTTCAAGTCACTAGCAATTAATAAAGTTCTGAAGTTTACACTAGTGCAATATGACATCAAGAAGCAGTTGGAGATGCTAGGGCTTAAGGTCTTCACAACATTCCAGCGATAGTACTGAAGACTTATGCTCCAGAAATTGCCAGCTCCTCGCCAAGCTATTCCAGTACAGTTACAACACCAACATTTAACCATCAATGTATACAGGACATAACTGGGCAAGTTTTCGTAGAAAGTAGCACAGATCCAATCCAATTACCGCCTCATCAATCTACTCTTAATTATCAGAAAAAAATGATAGAAGGTGTATCAAGCAACTCCTGCTTAACAATAATCTACTCACTGATGTCCACTTTGACTTCTGACAGAGCCATTAGCTCCTGACCTTATTTCAGATGTGGATCAAACATGGATAAAAGAACTGAATTTCTGAGGTGAGGTGAGAATGACAGCTCTTGATGTCAAGGCCAAATTTAACAGAGTGTGGCATCAAGGAGCCCTAGCAAAACTGGAAGCAATGAGAAACAGGAGGAAAACTGTCTGCTGGTTGGAATCATACCTGGCATACAGGAAGATGGTTCTGGTTATCAGAGGTCACTCACGTCAGCTCCAGGACATCTCTGCAGGAATTCTTCAGAGTAGTGTCCTTGGCCCAATGATCTTCAGCTAATTTTATAAGTGATCTTCTATCCATCATAAGGTCAGAAGTAGAAATGTTTGCTGATTGCATAATGTTCAGTACCATTCACAACTCCTCAGATATTAAAGCAGTCCATATTCAAATGCAACACGATCTGGACATTACTTGCCAGTTGTCAGCCCAAACTGGATAATGTTTGATCCACACAAATGCCAGACAATGACCATCTCCAACAAGAGAGAATCTAACCATCACCTCTTGACATTCATAAAATCATGAGAGACATGGATAAGGTAAATAGGCAAGTTCTTTTCCCCAGGGTTGGAGGAGTCCAAACACCAGAGGGCTTAAGTTTAAGGTGACAGGGTAAAGATTTAAAAGGAATCTTGTTCTCATACAGTGAGAAGTGAGCTGCCAGAGGAAGTAGTGGAGGCTGGTACAATTATAACATGTAAAAGATATTCAGATGGGTATATGAGTACAAAGGGTTTAGAGGGATATGGGCCAAGTGTTGGCAAATGGGACTAAATTAGGTTAGGATGTCTGGTTGGCATGGATGAGTTGGACTGAAGGGTCTGTTTCTGTGCTGTGTATCTCTTATGATTCCATGCAGTTTGAATATTGAATCTCCCATTCTCAAAATCCAAATCAGAAACTCAAGTAGACTTGCAATATAAATACAGTGGCTACACGAGCAGGTCAAAGACTGGGAATCTTGAAGTGAATAATTCACCCGCTGCCTTCCGAAAACTTCTCTACTATCATCAAAGTATGAGTCAGGATTGTGATGGAATATTCACCACTTACCTGGATGAGTGCAGCTTCAAAAACACTCGAAGCTTGAATCTATCAGGCAGCTGACACCGTCAATGCATTATCTGGGCCACCATGACACCAATTGTTAAAGTTCACTTGAGAATGTAACTTCTAAAAAAGTTTGCGATTTACAGAGGAAAGAACTGAAACCAACACGGTCATTTTAAAAGACGTGAGACTTAACAATCCAGGTCTTTTTCAATATATAATTTCAGTTACATCACACTGTAAATATTTGCTATAAATTGGGTGTCTTACAATCTTATTCTCCACAATCACCTGATTAAGGAGCAGCGCTCCAAAAGCTAGTGCTTCCAACTAAACCTATTGGACTATTATCTGGTGTTGTGTGATTTCTAAAACTTACAGAATTGTGGACACTATTCCCAAAGAAATCGCCCACTGCAACTTCTACCACCTGGCCTGGCTCATTCCCCAACACCAGGTCCAATATGGCCCCTTCCCTAGCTGGACTATTGACATACTGCTCCAGAAAACTTTGCTGGAAGCTCCTTACAAATTCTGCCCCATCGAGGCCTCTGACAATGTTAGGAAAATTAAAATCTTCCATCACCACCACCCTGTTGCCTCTATATCTTTCCATAATCTGTTAACCTATTTGTTCTTCTACCTCACCCTCATGTTGGGAGGCCTGTAGTACAGCCCCAGCAATGTAACTGCACCCTTATTTCTCAGCACCACCCATCATGCCTCACTGCTTAAGCCCTCCATAGTGTCCTCCTTTAGCACAGCCGTGATATCAACCCTGACCAGAAATGCAACCCCCCCACCCCACCCCACACACCTCCCTCTCTGTCCTGTCTGAAGCATCTATATCCTGGAACATTTACTTGCCAATCATGTCCTTTCTTCAACCAAATCTCTGTGATTGTAATAATGTCATACTCCCAGGCACCAATCCAAGCCCTAAATTCATTTGCCTTACTCAATATACTCCTTGCATTAAAGCATACGCACTTCAGTCCACCAGTTCCTTTGCGTTCATCTGCTCTCTGCCTACTCTTCTCCTTAGCAATGCTAACTTCATGATCGTGTTCCTTACAGTGTCTAATTTCCATCTCACTGTCTACTAGTCTTCTCTTCTGGTTCCCAGCCCTCTGCCACATGAGTTTAAACCCTCTCTGACAGCAGTAGCAAAAACACCCCCAAGGACATTAGTTCCAGTCTGGTTCAGGTGTAGACCATCCAATTTGCAATAGTCCCACCTTCCCCAGAACCAGTCCCAATGTCCCATAAATCTGAACCCCTCCCTCCTCCATCATTCCTCAAGCCACATGTTCATCCTGCCTATTTTTTCATTTCTACCCTGGCTAGCATGTGGCACTGGTAGCAATCCTGCGATCACTACCTTTTGAGGTGCTGCTCTTTAACTTCTCTCTCTTAGCTCCCTGATTTCTGCTTTCAGGACGCCATCTCGTTTTTTACTTATATCATTGGTTCTTATATGCACCACGACAACTGGCTGTTCATCCACCCCTTTCAGAATGTTCTGCAGCCGATCGGTGACATCCCTGACCTGAGCACCTAGGAGGCATCATACCATCTAGGAGTCTCGCTTTTGGCCACAGATTGCCTATCTACTCCCCTTACAATAGAATCCCCTATGACTATGGCCCTATAAGCCTTTTTCCCGCCCTTCTGAATAGCAGAACCCACCATGTGCCATGATCCTGGCAACTGCTGCCCTCCCCTGTTGAGCCATCTCCCCAACAGTATCCAAAACCGTATACCTGTTTTAGAGGGAGATGACCACAGGGGACACCTGCACTGCCTTCCTACTCTTTCTCTGCCTTTTGGTCACCTATTAACTGTCTCCCTCAGCAATTCTAATCTGTGGTGTGACCAGTTCAGTAAACGTGCTATCCACGACCTCCTCAGCATCGTGGATGCTCCTCAGTGAGTCAATCCGCAGCTCCAGAGCCTTCATGTGGTCAAACAAGAGCTGCAGCTAGACACGTTTTGCAACTGTAGGAGTCAGCCATGTCCCTGAGCTCCCACATTAAGCAAGAGGCACATGTCACGAGTCTGAGGTTCCCTGCCATTGGAAGCCTTAGCTTTAACTCAACTAACTAATACCAAACAATGCTCTTAAATATATAAAAGAAAAAATCCTTACAGAGTCCTTTTCTTCTGGTTAGAGGAGGGGAGCGGGAGGGAGATACTACACATGTAGCATCTTGGGTTTAGTCGCTGCCCAAATATATACTAAGTCCTTATCTTCCCAGCAACCTCCTGGTCCCAATGTCACCCCCTGCTCTGTCTCCCGCTGCTCCTGGACAGGAAAAAGGCTACGGCTTCGAAGGTAAGTATTTATACTGTTCACTTATCTTCCCGGCAACCTCCTGGTGCCAACGTCACCTCCACTCTGTCCTCTGCTGCTCCCAGAAAGGAAAAAGGAAATCTCCTGTGAAGTTTGGAGTCTTTTTACATACATGTACACAAAACTGACAGATTAGACTTTCTCAACTTCTGATAACTTCATTAAAATTCACACAACACCAGGTTATAGTCCAACAGGTGTATTTGGAAGCACTAGCTTTTGAAGCGCTGCTCCTTCATCAGCTGCTTGTGGACCCAGTTACAATGCTCAGTGAACTGTTCTCTAAGTTTACACTTGGTCTCCTTGATGTAGAGAGGACCACAAATGGAGCACCTGATGCAGTAAACTAGGCTGGAAAACAGGCAGGTGAACCTGAAGGGACTGTTTGGGGCCCTGAATGGAGGTGACGAGGGTAGTGTACCAGCAGGTTTTGCATCTTTTCTGGTTGCAAGGGAAGGTATGTGGGGGTTCTGGGGGCTTCGGTGGGGAGAGTGGTGCAAACCAGGACTGCCGAAGGGAATGATCCTTACGGGAGGCAGGGGTAGGGAAGGGAAGATGTTCTTGGTGATGGGGTCTAGTTGGAGTTGACAGAAGTATTTAAGGATGATGCATTGGATGACGAAGAGACATTTCACTCATGAGCATCCCAGAACAACGTGTTTTTCCTCCCTCTATCCCTCTATCATCCGGAAAGCCCTCCTCTGCACCACCTCCATTAGATTAGATTAGATTACTTACAGTGTGGAAACAGGCCCTTCGGCCCAACAAGTCCATACCGACCCGCCGAAGCACAACCCACCCATTCCCCTACATTTACCCCTTTACTTAACACTACGAGGAATTTTAGCATGGCCAATTCACCTGACCTGCACATCTTTGGACTGTGGGAGGAAACCGGAGCACCCGGAGGAAACCCACGCAGACACGGGGAGAATGTGCAAACTCCACACAGTCAGTCGCCTGAGTCGGGAATTGAACCCCGGTCTCTGGTGCTGTGAGGCAGCAGTGCTAACCAGTGTGCCACCGTGCCTCCATTCTCGAGCATAAACTTAGGGAACAGTTCGCCGAGTATTGCAGGCGGGGCTGACCGGACCTCCCAGTCATCACTGATTTTAATTCCTCTTCCCACTCTTTTTCTGACATGATCATCCTTGGCCTCCTCCATTGTTGCAATGAAGCATACTGAAAATTGAATGAACAACCCCATATCTTCCGCCTTGGAAGTCTACAGTCCGAAGAACTCAACATTGAGTTCTCCAATTTCAAATAAGTTCCCTTGCTGGAACACACATTATAGCAGAACCGCCTGCGTTATACCTAATTAGCTTGTGTTTTTATCTTGCACCTAATAAAGTTCTGTCTTGTTAAAGAACTGTGAATGACCCCAAGTTCACTAAAATAATAATTTTTTAAAAATATCGGGTTTGGTTCTGACTTGTCCAGTAATACCATCTACTGGAATCTTAACAATTTCATTATCAGTTTCTTGGTTCTCCTTTGCTACACTTAAAATTGCTCAACACCCTTGCTTGGGCTTACCACTTATTCAGACAACTTTGTGGGCCACCTTTTGTGATCTAATGCAGTCTCTAACACCTTTGAGCGACAGAAAATTCACATTGTTGGGTCTTTGTATCTCAGATGACTGCATTTTTGTTGTATGCAGAGAATAGTGATAATGGGTTGTTACTCAGCTTGGAGGACTGTGACTACTGGTGTGCCACAACAGTGCTGGGTCCACTGTTGTTCATCACTTACATATAGAATTTTGATGAGAATATAGGAGGTATGGTTAGTAAATTTGCAGATGACAACAAAATTAGGTGACAGTGAAGGTTATCTAATAGTAGAATGGGATCTTGATTAACTGGTCCAATAGGCAGAGGAATGGCAGATGGGAGTTTAATTCAGATAAATGAGAAGTGTTGCATTTTGGTAAAACAAACCGGGGTAGAATTTAACAATTAACGGTGGAGCCCAGGGGAGTGTTGTTGAACAGAAAGACCTAGGGGTGCATATACATAGTTCCTTGAAAATGTCGTCTCAGGTAAATAAGGTGGTGAAGAAGGTGTTTGATATGTTTACCTTCATCAGTCAGAGTATTAATTATAGGATTTGGCGCATAATGTTACAACTGTACGAGACACTAGTAGAGCTACATTTGATTTACTGCATACAGATCTGATTGCCCTTCTTTAGGAAGGATGTTCTTAAATTGGAAAGGCTGCAAAAAAGATTCTAACAATGTTACTGAGACTGGAGGGTTTGAGTTGTAAGGAAAGGCTGGCACTTTTTTTTCTGGAGTGTGGGAGACTGAGAATGAATTTATAGAAGCTTGTGAAATCATGATGGGGCTTAGATAAGGTGAATAACAAAGGTATTTCCCCAAGGTGGAGAATATCTAGAAGACATAGATTTAAGGTGAGAGAAGAAAAATTTAACAGGGACCTGAGGAACAACTTTTTCACTAGAGGGTTGTGTGGGTATGGAATTAACTGCCAGGGGAAGTGGTAGAGACAAGTACAATTTAAAAGATATTTGGAGAGGTACATGAACAGGAAAGATTTAGAGGAAATATGGGCCAAATGTAGGCAAATGAAATGAGTTCATTTTAGGAAACCTGGACAGCATGGTCAAATTTCTGTGCTGTTTGACTCTTGGACGGTATGAGGTTGAAGTAGTTGCATTCACCTTCAGCCATAAATACCAAGAGCTTGGTTCACCTTGGCCTCCTATTGAGATTCCCATTGTCATAGATGCAAATCTGCAGCCAATTTGATTCATTCCACTGTGGAATGGCATGGTGGCTCAGTGGTTAGCACTGCTGCCTCACAGTGCCAGGGACCCAGATTCAATTCCCACCTCGGTCTGTGTGGAGTTTGCACATTCTCCCTGTGTCTGCGTGGGTTTCCTCCGGGTTCTCCAGTCCTTCCCACAATCCAAAGATGTGTAGGTCAGGTGAATTGGCCATGCTAAATTGCCCAAAGTGTTAGGTGCATCAGTCAGGGATCAATGTAGGGTAGGGAAATGGGTCAGGGTGGGTTTCTTTTCAGTGGGTCAATGTGGACTTAATGAGCCAAATGACCTGTTTCCATATTGTATAGGATCTAATATCAAGAAACAGCGAAAAGCACTAGAAAGGGCATTATCTCTTTTTACATTCGTCATTTATATTGAAGACATTAATGATTTAGAAGTAGTAGCATGACTAGATATAACACCAAATTAACCCAACAAAATTGCACAAGATTTCCCTGTCCACTAAAAACAGGGCAAATTCAATCCAGTCAATTACCGCATTATTATTCTACCTTTGATTAGCAAAGTGATGCAGGGGGCCATTGACTGTACAATGAAATGACGCCTGCAAAGTCATAATTTGCTCAATTACACACAGTTTAGATTCTGTCAGGGTCAGGGTCACTCACTTCACTTCAGACTTTATTGGTTCCAATTGGATGAATTTTCAAGCTAAGTTGGTGCAAAGAGTTGAAGGTTGAGAAGTTGATATGTTCCATTGTAAGCACCATTTCTGCTATTATTTCATTAAATCAATTCAAGCACCGGATCAAGGAGCTTATCACATTCATGCTGCTAACTTTCTCTCCAATCTGAAGTCATATTTTCTTGGTTCCATATAGCATGCCTCTTCCCATTACTGAGAAAGGGAATCTTCCTGCAAGTCCTTACAGCCTGCAAGCTGCATCCATGCATTAAAGTATAGCATTATCAAGTTGGGAATCCATGACTAATGGTTCCTTCCTCTGAACCCTCACCTCTATAATAGATGAATTGTTAGCTTTGTAATGTCTCACTTACATTTACATTGCATGTTCTCTCCTTATTCTTTTTAACCAAAATGTATCACTCATTTTTTCTGAATTTGATTTGCCACATATCTGCTCCTTCCATCAACTAACTCAGCTCCTCAAAGTCTGTTACTCATTTCCTTGTCGTTCACCATTTTTCCAAACTTTTGTGCCATATCCAAGTTTCAAAATTGTATCCTGCATCCTCAATTTCAAAATGTAAAACACATCAAAAATAGAAGTAGTCTAAGTACTTGTACCATAGAATCACAGAATCCCTACAGTGTGGAAACAGGCCATTTGGCCCAACACATCCACATCGAAGAGTAACCCACCCAGATCATTCCCCGACCCTACTACTTGACATTTACCTCTGACTAACGCACCTAACTGACACATCCCTGAACACTATGGGCAATTTAGCATAGCCAGTTCACCAAACCTACACATCTTTGGATTGTGGGAGGAACCTGGACGAGCAGACACGGGGAGAATGTGCAAACTCCTCACAGACAGTCGCCTGAGGCCGGAATCAAACCCGGGTCCCTGGCGCTTGCAGACACATAGAAGCTAGGAATAGAAATGAGCCATTCAGCTCTTCAAGCTTGCTCAATATGATTATTCAACTCAGTACCCTGTTCTTAGTTTCACTCCATTTACCTTTATCTTTTTAGCTGTAAGAACATTTCTTAAAAACATTTAGTCTTTTTAGCCTCCATTGCCTTTTGTGGTAGCAAATTCCATAGGCTCACACTGTCTGTGAAGGAATTTATCCTCACCTTAGTTCTAAATGGCCTACCGTGTATCCTTAAACTGTGACCCATGGTGCTCGACTCCCCTGATATTGGGAACATTTTTCCTGCATTTACTCTGTCTCATCCTATTAGAATTTCATATGAGTTTCAGTGAGATCACCAATCAGATTTCTAAAATCTGTCAATTTCACAATACCATTTTCCTACTAATACTGGCTTTGTTTTGGGTCCTCCCTCTCACTAGATCCTCCGTTCCACAACACATGTTTGGGGAATTATTTGTGTCCACTTTTCTGAAAGTGAGGACTGCAGATGCTGGAGATCAGAGTTGAAGAGTGTGGTGCTGGAAAAGCACAACCGGTCAAGCTGCATCCAAGGAGTAGGAAAGTCAACGTTTCAGGCCTTACTGATGGTGGATCCAAATATGTATTAAATTGGTCTGCCATCTTTGATTCCCACCCATTTCTGACTGTAAGGACCTACATTTGATATCACTCATCTCTTTCTCTTCAAATACCAATAGAGCTTTTATAATGTTTGTATGTTCACCATAAGCTTACACTCAAATTCTATTTGGCCCCTCTGAATCAATCCCTTTGTCTTCCTTCACTGAAACGTATACTGCTCCTATTCCTCAAGTGTGCTGCTTGTTTGTTGACTAATTTTTGTGTCCCTTCCTTGAATCTAATACTATCCCTAATTTCCCTTGTTAGCTATGGTCGGGCAACATTCCCACATTATTTTTTAGCAGACAGAAATGAATAATTATTGCATTTCCGTGCACTCTTCAAATATTTGCTGAATAAGCAATCCATTAAGTAACGTTCCCTAATGTGTTTTAGCCAACTTGCATCTCATAACATTTCCCCCATTCCCCTTGTTTCTGAAAATTCAACTTTTAAATTTACCAAAGTTGCAACAGAAGTCGGGTTTGTTATAGATCAGGCCAGACCCCCTCAAAGCATGTTAAGAACGTAGCCTCGATCCTAACTTTTTTTATTTTAAAAGCAGACACAAAATGGATATTCCAGGTGTGATGCAGCTGGTCAAATTACTCGACTTCAAGCAAAACAGAATTTATTTAAAAATTACAGTTGAAACACAAACATAAGAAAACAGCATTTAGAATGACAACTATTTGAAAACTGAACTGACTTGTTGCAGCAACATAACTTAAAGAACCATTCCAATTCCCACAACATCTCATAACATACCCCTTAGCAAAAGGTAAATTAAAACACAGATCCTTACAGACAGGAGAGATTTCAGAGAGAAAGCCAGTCAGGAACCATCTCCTGAAGCTTGGAGCCTTTCTCTGGACTGCAACAACTTCTCACTGCCTGCTAAAACTAAACCAAACTAGAAAAAAACCTGAACTGGGAGAACTGGCCACTCCATTGTTAGAGTAAACTTATCGGCACCTCTGCCTTTACTACCTCTCAAAAAAAAGAACAAAATCTTTTTAAAGTGACAGTGTCATCACAAGTTTATTTCACATACTCAGATGTGGAGGAAATCTCACATCACAAGTACACTTACAAACATATGAGACAATGGCCGAGTGGTACTATCACTAGATTATTAGTCCAGGGACCCAAGTAATGTTCTGGAGACCTGAATTCAAATCCCACCACAGCTGATAGTAAAATTTGAAGTCAATAAAAAGCATAGAATTAGGAGTTGACTGTTAACTGTGAAACTGTCATTGATTGCTGGAAAAATTCACTCGTGTTCTTTATGGAAGGAAATTGCTATTCTTACTTGGTCTGTCTTCCATGTGACTCCAGACTCACAGCAATATGGTTGACTCTTAACTGCCCTCTGGGCAATTAGGAACGGGCGATAAATGCTGGTGTAGCCAGTGATGCCCACATCCGATGAATAAATAAAAATATAGAACTGGGATAGACAAAGGGATTACTTGATTAGTAAAATCTTAAATATAATGAAAACAAAATGTATCAGCTTGTCAGCGTCCTTCCAAGTTGAATAGCCATCATTCAGAATTGGAGCTGTCAGTCTGGAATTCCTTTGTGGGGACGGGTTGCTTGGTTAGAATGGGAAAAATAAACATGGGGAAACTTCTGTGCTCTTCAAAGGTATGACTAAGTGATCTGATAGGTCTACTGAAATAGAATAAAAGGAAATTTGGTTTAACAGTTTATCTGACAGACAGCTGTTTTATCTTTTACCTGAAGAGTCAAGACTTAATGTCCATTCTGTAGAGCTGGGCATTCCAGTTTAGCAGTCCATGGAATACAGGATAGCATGTAATGTAATTCATTGGTGGAATTAGATACTTATTTTAGTAGTTTTCCTTTTTATTTGCTTTAATTGATATTATACCCATGTCATAAGAGATCAATATTAAAAATAATGTAGAATGATATAGTGCAGGTGGCCATTTGGCTGAAAGAGCCTGTGTTGGCTTTTTAAAGTACATGATATTCAATAAGCGAAAGCAAGCAGGTTATGCAAATTGTTTTAAAGTAGAATATAAGGTAAATTCAGTGTGATAATGCTAATGAGGAATAGCCTGAGTTATGAAAGCTCCTGGTTCCTAATTGGCACCTTATTTTGAGGTATTTTGCAATTATCTTTACATTCAATAGATATTGAAAGCTGGTTTGCCTTTCTGGAGTCTGAGCCTTTTTTTAAGACTGGAGCAGTTTTCAGAATTATTAGCAATTCATGCAAGGCATTAGAGAAATGATGAGCAAGAAACAGCATTTCAGGATGTTCACATGAATTCCACATTCTCAATGGGCGAGTGCTTGATTTACAATTGGCCTCTTCCTCATAGGCCTCCCCTGTAATGTGAAACACGAGAGTCCATTAAGTTGTGCACATTCTCACCCTTGAAGGAGTGATAGCTGAGTGCAAGAACATTGCAGCCATCTGTGAAAGCAGATAAATCTTCTAATAGGCATTTACACACTGCACCTCCCAACTCATTTTCTTCCATCAGTAGCTCCTGGGCCAGCAACACTAAACTTAAAATAGTGGATTCACCTAGTGAATTCAAATCTATCCAATCTTACTCTTCCCTATATTTGTAACCTTTTCCTCTAACTTTGAGGGGTTTTTTGACCATCTAATTCCAGTCTGTTGCATATCCTTATTTCTTTCTGCCATTGATAGGTGTCACTTC
>NC_057756.1:9842461-9854594 GCF_004010195.1 Chiloscyllium plagiosum
TTAGTGAACCAGACAGGATTTTCCCGAATAATTGACAATGGATCCCAGGTCATCACAGATTCTTGATTCCAGATATTTATTCCATGGCAGGATTTGAACACAGGTCCCCAAAATATTACCAGGATCTCCGGGGTAAGAGTCCAGCAATAATACCACTTGGCCATTGCCTCCCCATAGTTTCCAATGGAGTTAAGTCACAGTGAGGTGAGAGAATCTTTCCACCATATTTACAATGGAGTTAAGAAACAATAATTGTTGAGTCTTTACCTTGTCAAATTGATGACTTGGTGATGGTTTATGAATGTGGTCCCACTGTGTGTAGGATGTTGTTAACTTGCGCTGGAGAGGGGAACGCTCCCATTGTGTTTATGATCTGGCTCCCCCCCATAATGAGTGGGGAGCTTTCCACCCATGTTTTATTTAGAAGTCGATAACTAAACAGCACGAGGACCTGTGTGATAGCTGGAAATAGGTCACCCAGTCATTGCTTTCTTAGTGAAGAGAGCTGTTGTTGAACCGAGCACAGAATCCGACAGTGTGGAAACAGGCCATTCAACTCAACAAGTCCACACTGACCCTCTGAAGAGCAACCAACCCAGACCCATTCCCCCTACCCTATGACTCTACATTTTCCCCTGATTAATGTACCTAATCTGCACATCCGTGGACACTATGGGACAATTTCCCATGACCAATCCACCCTAACCCGCACAGCCCTGGGCACTATGGGAAAATGTCCCATGGCCAATCCACCCTAACCTGCACATCCCGGGGCACTATGGGACAATTTCCCATGGCCAATCCACCCTAACCTGCACATCCCTGGACACTATGGGACAATTTCCCATGGCCAATCCACCTAACCTCCACATCCTTGGACACTATGGGACAATTTCCCATGGCCAATCCACCCTAACCTGCACATCTTCAGACTATGGGAGGAAACCCACGCAGTCACAGGGAGAATGAGCAAACCCCACACAGACAGTCACCCGTGGGTGGAATCAAACCTAGGTCCCGGGTGCTGTGAGGCAGCAGTGCTAACCACTGAGCCACCCCAAGTGGGGGGAGGTTTGTCTTGTGCACCCTGGAGACCGTAGCTACTCCTGAACCCAATATCACCACAAGAACGGTCAAGACAGGACATTTGACCCTGGCCGGCTGTGGAATCTTACTGTGCCCCATGTTTCCTGTATTGCAATGGCTGCCCTACTTCAGAAAGCCCTTTGTCTGCAATGGGTATACGAACCCTATCACTCCCAGAGGACGGGAGCGGGTTGGGGGGGTAGACGGAGTTTTCCAGTTCTACCCGGACTCTGAACTTTGACCTGTCTGATCTCCTGGAAAACTAATCACCAAGGAGGAACATTGCCTGGGAAGTGGAGTGGGATGGAGTTACATGCAGGTCTGTCAGGCTCACGAGTGTTGTTGAGTGATAGATGAGGGGTGTGGGAGGGGCAACTTGACTGAGGTCTTTAAAGATAGGCAAGGGGTTTCAGTCAGGGAGTGGGGGGGGGGGGGTGAAGAAAAGAGGGGGATGATGATTCCCATTGTGTGGGGAGACCTGAACAAGGGCCCATTGACAGAAAACAGTCCCGAATAAATCCGACAGGGAATTCAGGAGAAACGTTACCACCCACCAAAAGAACGCTGGGGCCATGTGGGACACTCTCCCACAGGGAGTGTGGGACTCACTCCCACAGGGAGTGGGGGGGGGGTGGGGAGTGTGGGAACATGGGACTGACACCCACAGGGTGTTTGGCGGGGGTGTGGTGGGGGGAATGTGGGACTCACTCCCACAGGGAGTGGGGAATGCGGACTGATTTGAAGTGGAGTGGGGATAAGACATGGAACCAAAGCAGATCGAGAGGCAGAGTGTGCGAGCGAGAGCAGGCAGCTCTATTGTTTGAGATGAGAACGGATCTCTAACTGCACACCCCTTCCTCCCCCACCCCACGCCAGGGTGGTGCGGGTCCTCCCGCAGTCAGCAACACCAGGCCATGGGATCAAACACAAATAGGGATAACGGACACCCATCCCTGATATCAGGACGACCAATCAGCAATGGGCACATCAACATTTCAATCCCAACATCTGGAATACAGGTCAGGGGTCAAAGGTCAGTCCTGGTCTGTGTGCAGGACAGATGAGCGAGTGGTTTGGCCAATTTGGGATCTTGCTGCACACAAGCGTTCACAGCCACTTTCCCGTGCATGACAACTCCTGGCCTTCGGGGAAGCCCTCTGGCCAAATCCTGAGGCCGTCAAAACAAGAGACAGGGTTTGTATTTCAGTGTCGCCCTCCGGGCAGGAGGTAAGGGCCAACAATCGGGTAAGAGTATCAACAACAACGCAGCCAGTGTCGATTCAATGCAGGCCAGTTGGAACAGGCTCAGACAGAGCCCAAATTTCAAAACAACAAGTGTTCTCATGCTCAGTCAACAAACTTAAACTGACAGTTAAACATTCGCACAGCCCTCATCCACAATCTTTCCCTAATCTTGCTCGCTTAGCTGCTCACTTGTAAACAGCTCCTTGGTTGAGTGTTTGCAATGACTGACGATTTTACAGGCAAGTTTCAGGTGGTATGGCTGAACTAACAAACTCCAATGGAATAAGCTGGATTGGGTTTGGGGGCAGGTGTTTATCTCCATAAAAGCTAGAGACTGCAGGCATTAGATCCCCCAGGTCAGTGGTAATGGGACAGAGCATTCCCAGCTAGTCACCTTCCCTACAGCGGGATCACTAGATCATGTTGACATGACACATTCCTTTACTTGATTCATCGCCCCCCCCCCCCCCCAAATTCAGGATATCAATTGGGTTTATGGACAACTCGGTCCGGTTGAGGGAATCAGGCCATCGGGGGGATTCACTAAAATGGGGAGGAACACTAACACAATCTGCTGGGTGAAAAGCTCAGGCATGGGCGTGTTAGATAATCCCCCTGGTGTCACCGCTCTTGGGGAAATTTTTACCTGTTCCACCTCACTGCCTGAGGACTCTCTCCTCCTTTTGGACAAGTGTCTCCCTGAATAGGTTCACGTGTCCTCATACTTGGAAACTAATTTAGATGGAGACCTTTATTCCAGTTCTGGAGGGGGGAAGAGAGAGGACACCCAGTTGTGGGTTCCAATCAATGGTTAGAGGGTGAGTTGGAACACTGCATCACTTGCTATTGACTAAACTGAAGACTCCCATGGTGTCAGACACAGACTCATCCATGACTTCCTGGAAAACCTCAGGTCTGAAACTGTCAAAGAGTCAGCACTGAGGGAGTGCCACACCATCGGGAGGGTCAGTGCTGAGGGAACGCCGCGGCGTCCGAGGGTCAGCGCTGAGGGAGTGCCGCGGCGCCCGACGGTCAGCGCTGAGGGGGCGCCGGGCCGTCCGAGGGTCAGCGCTGAGGGGGCGCCACCCTGTCGGAGGGTCACAACCTCAGAGGACTCATTGAACTACAACTCTTGCTTAAAACGTTCTTCATTGAAGAATGCGCCGGAGACCTTACTGAGTTGGTGTTGGGTGGATATTGGACTCTGTGGTCATTACGTTTGAGGGAGAAGACGAGAGCGAGGGAGAAGACGAGAGCGAGGGAGAAGACGAGAGCGAGGGAGAAGACGAGAGCGAGGGAGAAGACGAGAGCGAGGGAGAAGACGAGAGCGAGGGAGAAGACGAGAGCGAGGGAGAAGACGAGAGCGAGGGAGAAGACGAGAGCGAGGGAGAAGACGAGAGCGAGGGAGAAGACGAGAGCGAGGGAGAAGACGAGAGCGAGGGAGAAGACGAGAGCGAGGGAGAAGACGAGAGCGAGGGAGAAGACGAGAGCGAGGGAGAAGACGAGAGCGAGGGAGAAGACGAGAGCGAGGGAGAAGACGAGAGCGAGGGAGAAGACGAGAGCGAGGGAGAAGACGAGAGCGAGGGAGAAGACGAGAGCGAGGGAGAAGACGAGAGCGAGGGAGAAGACGAGAGCGAGGGAGAAGACGAGAGCGAGGGAGAAGACGAGAGCGAGGGAGAAGACGAGAGCGAGGGAGAAGACGAGAGCGAGGGAGAAGACGAGAGCGAGGGAGAAGACGAGAGCGAGGGAGAAGACGAGAGCGAGGGAGAAGACGAGAGCGAGGGAGAAGACGAGAGCGAGGGAGAAGACGAGAGCGAGGGAGAAGACGAGAGCGAGGGAGAAGACGAGAGCGAGGGAGAAGACGAGAGCGAGGGAGAAGACGAGAGCGAGGGAGAAGACGAGAGCGAGGGAGAAGACGAGAGCGAGGGAGAAGACGAGAGCGAGGGAGAAGACGAGAGCGAGGGAGAAGACGAGAGCGAGGGAGAAGACGAGAGCGAGGGAGAAGACGAGAGCGAGGGAGAAGACGAGAGCGAGGGAGAAGACGAGAGCGAGGGAGAAGACGAGAGCGAGGGAGAAGACGAGAGCGAGGGAGAAGACGAGAGCGAGGGAGAAGACGAGAGCGAGGGAGAAGACGAGAGCGAGGGAGAAGACGAGAGCGAGGGAGAAGACGAGAGCGAGGGAGAAGACGAGAGCGAGGGAGAAGACGAGAGCGAGGGAGAAGACGAGAGCGAGGGAGAAGACGAGAGCGAGGGAGAAGACGAGAGCGAGGGAGAAGACGAGAGCGAGGGAGAAGACGAGAGCGAGGGAGAAGACGAGAGCGAGGGAGAAGACGAGAGCGAGGGAGAAGACGAGAGCGAGGGAGAAGACGAGAGCGAGGGAGAAGACGAGAGCGAGGGAGAAGACGAGAGCGAGGGAGAAGACGAGAGCGAGGGAGAAGACGAGAGCGAGGGAGAAGACGAGAGCGAGGGAGAAGACGAGAGCGAGGGAGAAGACGAGAGCGAGGGAGAAGACGAGAGCGAGGGAGAAGACGAGAGCGAGGGAGAAGACGAGAGCGAGGGAGAAGACGAGAGCGAGGGAGAAGACGAGAGCGAGGGAGAAGACGAGAGCGAGGGAGAAGACGAGAGCGAGGGAGAAGACGAGAGCGAGGGAGAAGACGAGAGCGAGGGAGAAGACGAGAGCGAGGGAGAAGACGAGAGCGAGGGAGAAGACGAGAGCGAGGGAGAAGACGAGAGCGAGGGAGAAGACGAGAGCGAGGGAGAAGACGAGAGCGAGGGAGAAGACGAGAGCGAGGGAGAAGACGAGAGCGAGGGAGAAGACGAGAGCGAGGGAGAAGACGAGAGCGAGGGAGAAGACGAGAGCGAGGGAGAAGACGAGAGCGAGGGAGAAGACGAGAGCGAGGGAGAAGACGAGAGCGAGGGAGAAGACGAGAGCGAGGGAGAAGACGAGAGCGAGGGAGAAGACGAGAGCGAGGGAGAAGACGAGAGCGAGGGAGAAGACGAGAGCGAGGGAGAAGACGAGAGCGAGGGAGAAGACGAGAGCGAGGGAGAAGACGAGAGCGAGGGAGAAGACGAGAGCGAGGGAGAAGACGAGAGCGAGGGAGAAGACGAGAGCGAGGGAGAAGACGAGAGCGAGGGAGAAGACGAGAGCGAGGGAGAAGACGAGAGCGAGGGAGAAGACGAGAGCGAGGGAGAAGACGAGAGCGAGGGAGAAGACGAGAGCGAGGGAGAAGACGAGAGCGAGGGAGAAGACGAGAGCGAGGGAGAAGACGAGAGCGAGGGAGAAGACGAGAGCGAGGGAGAAGACGAGAGCGAGGGAGAAGACGAGAGCGAGGGAGAAGACGAGAGCGAGGGAGAAGACGAGAGCGAGGGAGAAGACGAGAGCGAGGGAGAAGACGAGAGCGAGGGAGAAGACGAGAGCGAGGGAGAAGACGAGAGCGAGAGAGAAGACGAGAGCGAGAGAGACGGACGGAGACTTGCCCATGTCATTTATTGACAAAGTACAACATGAAACATCATTTGCAAAAAAAAACTGTGTTTTAAGTTATCAAACATGATTTACACGCAGTGTCCATTCGCTTACAGTATCAAACACTCTGTACATCTCTTCCCGAGGTTTACAGCCTCAT
Source organism: Chiloscyllium plagiosum (assembly GCF_004010195.1). Classification (NCBI taxonomy): domain Eukaryota; kingdom Metazoa; phylum Chordata; class Chondrichthyes; order Orectolobiformes; family Hemiscylliidae; genus Chiloscyllium; species Chiloscyllium plagiosum. The sequence goes on from NC_057756.1 coordinate 9,848,418, forward strand.
TACTGAGGGAGGGGGTTCCGATTGAGTTCGGAATGAGCTGAGCAAGCCATGGCAACCGTATGTTTGACTGAAGTAAACCAGTTCTGGGAGCGGGGGTGGACAAACTTCGACCTCCTGCAATCCCTCACCATCAGTGCAGACAAGATCAGAGGCCGTGGGAGTAACAAGGGAGGGGGGGGGGGAGCAGGGGAGGGAACACAGCCATTTCTGAGTCAAACAGACCGTCTCCCTCCACCCCCCACCAGGGTTCATGGGCGTTAAGACTAAGTGGCAGGGGGCTGAGGATTGGCAGTGCCTGGGGCACCTTTGGGTGGCCAGAGTTGTCCAACTCGAATGGCAGCCCACCCCTGGGTGGTGGTAAGGGGGGGGGGGCGATCAAATCCAACAAGAAAATCCAAACCATCTACCTCCCAACCCAAGACACATCGCGTCCGCCGGTGGGATGGTGAGGGGCTAACACTGCAATAACTCCCCACGTCAAAAGTCTGCTGGGGGAGGGGGTTGGTGACAGATTTGGAAGGAGTGGGAGGGGGGGGAGAGAGATGAATTCTGGATCTCCTACCCCACCAGCGCTATCATGTAACCATCTGGAAAGAAAAGTGAATAGCGAAGCAGCAGGAGGTATTGAGTGAGCCCTCTCTGCAAGTCCGAGTGTTAATGTAATGAAAGGAAACGTGAGGTTCGGATGTCACTTAATGCAGTGCTGTAGCCAAAACACCCCCACTTTTCCCCGAGGAGGTGCCCCACTGTGACAATGTCACCACACTGACGACGAGAGGATGAACGAGGCAGCTCACCATCACCTTCTCAAAAGGCAACTAGGGATGGGGCGATAGATGCTGGTGCTGCCAGTCTCACCCACAACAAGAAAGTCCCTCCTTCATATGAAACATTTTTAAGATTCTGTCTGAGGAAAAGCTTGTGTCTTTTAAGGACGAGCGAGTTTCCGGAAAAAAAAAAATCGACATCAATTTTGACAGCGGCTTCAGATCGCGGTGCCGCCACACAGACCGTCTCTATCTGACTGTCTGTCTCTCAAACTGAACTCACCCCAAGGCCACACTCACCCTCTCCAGCACTCACGCTGCAGTGAGATCACAGCCCACAGGGGGAGACGGTAAGGGGGGGGGGAAAGAGGATGGGCAAGCATGGGGGAGGAGAGCACGCAAGAAGGGAAACTCACATGACGACGATTTCAAAAACATCTGAGCAAAGAGGTGCCCGATGTTGATAGGAGCTGGAGGGGGTTGAACGGGAGATGTGGGTGAGGGAACAGCTAGGAGGGGAAACAGAGAGGGAGTGGGGAACGCTCACTTGGAGCGAACCATCTCCCTCGACATTGTTCTCGAGTTGAGTGAACGCCAACCAGAGCGATCGAACACAGACTACCCCACCCCTGTGGAGAGAGGGGGGATGGGAGGGAGGTTGTGAGCTGCGCTGCTTCATCACCCATCTCCCACACCCCCTCTCTGCTCCCCCTCCCCCCATCACCCCGGCCCCCTCCCTGTCCCGGAGCAGTGTGCTGTACCATCAGTGAATGGCCCCAGGTTCGACGGTCTCTGTACATTCCAGTAAAAATGAAAAAAACCAACTGCCTTCCTCTGTTGGCTGCGGGAGACCTTTCCCCGACTGCGATTAGCCAATCGTCAGGCCGAAGCCACACTGGAACTTGTTCTTCCTGTGGTTCAGGAAGGCTCCCATCGCTAAGGTCAAGGGTAATGGCACCAGCTTCTTTTCCAACGTCGCTCCAACCACCCAGTTGCTGTCTACTGACCCTGTGGAGTGAACCGGAGAAGGCAGTCATGGTGCGTTTGCGAACCTTTGGCAGCTCACCCTGAACTCCAGCCTGTCACAGCTTCACTATGTATCAGAGACTGCTACTCAATCTACAACAACCTTTCTCTGTGTCTCTCCCCCTCCATGCAGGCTGTGCCAAAACAAATTAGATTAGATTAGTTTAGATTCCCTACAGTGCGGAAACAGGCCCTTCGGCCCAACAAGTCCAAATGGACCCTCTGAAGAGTAACCCACCCAGACCCATTTCCCTCTGACTAATGCACCTAACACTACAGCCAATTTAGCATGGCCAATCCATCCTGACCTGCACATCTTTGGACTGTGGGAGGAAACCAGAGCACCCGGGGGAAACCCACGCAGACACGGGGAGAATGTGCAAACTCCACACAGTCAGTCGCCTGAGACGGGAATTGAACCTGGGTCTCTGGTGCTGTGAGGCAGCAGTGCTAACCACTGAGCCACTGTGCCGCCCCAAATGGTATTTACAAAATACCCTGCAAGGACTGCAACAAACACTACATCAGACAGAGAACTAGCCACCAGGATACGAGGACAACAACTAACCACCAAAAGACATTAGTATCTTTATACACAGACAAAGAACACCAGCTCAACTGGGACATGTCCATCCTCGGGCTGGAAAAACAAGAGACACGCACGAGAATCCCAAGAAGCAACGCATTTCAACCGGAATTCTATCAACAAACACATTAACTTGGATCCCATTTACCAAACTCTGAGAAAAAGAACTGAAAATGATATCTACCACTGTAACAGACCAAGACACCCAAATACAACACGGGACAATAACACTAGCGCTTCACCAGAGGCTCACTGATGATGCTACCGAGCACGGTGACGAAACGTCTGAGAACGAACCTACCAGCTCAGTGAGCTAACTTACGACAGTTGGCTGTAGTCTGCATTGACACTCTCTGAACTAGTCCCACCTCACCTCCAGGTCACTGTGGAAGGAAATACCTGCATTTCTATAGCATCTCATGTGGACACTGGCTGTAAGGCCCTCAGCACATTCTATATAAAAGTGAGTTTCTTTCCTCTTTAATAAAGAAGTAGTCGCTGTTGCATTGTGGGAAACAGGCAGCCAGTTTGTACACAGAAAGCTCCCACCCAATACTAACAGGAGTCTGAGCCAGATCACCCGCTCCCTGGGGACGGAGGGGAAATGGAGTGCACTCCCACAAACCCATCCCCCCCATAAAAAATAAACAGCCCCCAGTTAGTTCCGCCAATCGCAACCTGCCCAATTCTTCCTCCTCCCCCACTCGCCCCCTCACAGGCCCGTGCATCTCTCCCCCCACCCCAAGGGTGAATTGTGAAAATTGGGTGGCATGGGCAAGTCAGGCTAATGTTTCCATGCTGGAGACCTCACGGACTAACTGCTTTTCCAATAGCCCCTCTCTCCTCTTGACTGGAAGTTCCTGTTGGATCCTCTCCCTTTCAGGGAACCAGTTTCGCAGCTCACAACAAAAACTCGCCGTGTCAGCGAACGATATAGATTCTGAGCCTTTGGTGGACGGAGGAAAAGGCAGTGGAAGGTATTGGTATGAGCATGGGAATAATAACTCCCGAACCCGTGAGTTAATGTGCTGGGGACACAAGTTCAAATCTCAACACTGCAGCTCATGGCTTTTCAATTCGATAGGAATCTGAAAAAAAACTGGTGACCACAAAGACTGGATTGTTGGGAGAACAGCCTTTTCCTCGCTGCTATCAGACTGCTGAAGGACCCTCTCACATATCAGAGCTGATCTCTCTCTCTCTCTGCACCCGCTCTGTAGCTGTAACACTACACTCTGCATTCTCTTCCATTACCCCGATGTACGGACTGCATACAAAACAATACTTTTCACCGTATCTCGGTACATGCTGCAATAATAAATCACATCGAAACTCATCGGGTTCACTGTGCTTTTTTGGAAATCTGCCATCTTTATCCGTCCAGACCCACAGCTATGTGACTGACTCTTTCCTTCCCCCTGGAGGAATCAGCCAGTAACACCCACATCCAATGAATTTACATGAAAGATTCTCTCCAACCTGTGTCCCTCTGGTGACGGACCCTCCTGCCCTGGGGAACTGTGTCCCCCCCCATCGACTCGTTTAAAACCCTGCAGTGATTCTGAAAGCCCCCATTCGATCTCTTCCTGAGCCTACAAGGGGAACGATCCTCGTCTCTCTCCACATGAACTAAACGGCGGACTGTTGCAGTAAATCCCGTCTCCCGTTCCTTCTTGACGTGTATATGGCTCAAAATAGGGCACAGTTAGGGTCATACAGCATGGAGACAGTCCCTTCGGTCTGACCCGTCCATGCTGACCAGATTTCCTAACCTAATCTAGTCCCATTTGCCAGCAGTTGGCCCATATCATAGAATCCCTGAAGTGTGGAAACAGGTCCTTCGGCCAACCCACCAACAGTATTCCACCCAAACCCATTCCTCATTACTCTACATTCACCCCTGACTCATGCACCAAACCTACACATCCCTGGGCACTATGGGACACTTTATAGCATGGCCAATCCACCCTGACCTGCACATCTCTGGACTCTGGGAGGAAGCCGGAGCACCCGGAGGAAACCCACACAGACACGGGGAGAATGTGCAAACTCCACACGGACAGTCGCCCGAGGCTGGAATCAAACCTGGGTTCCTGGCGCTGGGAGGCAGCAGTGCTAACCACTGAGCCACCGGGCCGTCTCTAAACCTTTCTTGTTCATATCTTGATGTTAAATGTTTTAATTGGATCTCCCTCTTCCTCTGGCACACTCCTACCTCATCCCCAAACCCACTTGACTGAACAAAGGGCACTGCTTTGTTGGCAATGCTTCCACCAGGGATCCTACAGCCTCAACTCTGGGCTGATGCTGGCAGCAGGGGGGGGGGGGGTGCAGCAACGGGGAAGAAATCCTGAGGGAAAGCAACCGCCCACCCACAGATCGTGACACAGGGATTAAATCCACAGCGACGCCCCTGCAGTCGCAGAGCTCGGGCGGGGGCCTACATGTCCTCGTGACAGAGCACACAAGGAGTGGGTAAGTGATGGGAATACTGACCTTTAAACAGCAGGTTCGCTTTGGGCAGGTCCAGCTGATACCCAAACGTCACACTGGTGTCCTGCATTCGCAAGCTCGCTTCCAGTTCCACACCTACCTGTAACTGTCGGGTGGGACGGGGGATAAAACATACAGGTGGTCAGCTGGAGAGACACAGCCAGCCGGAGAGAGCGGGCGGGCGCGAGACACACAGCCAGCTGGAGAGCGCGCGCAAGAGAGAGACAGCCAGTCAGAGGGAGCGCGTGTCACACAGCCAGCCAGAGGGAGCGTGAGAGAGACACAGCCAGCCAGAGAGAGTGCGAGACACAGCGACACGGAAATTGGGTAGGGGGATACAGTGAATGAGAGAGCACAATCAGAGGGGCAGGATTAGAAAGGGAGAGAGAAAGGGAGGAAAATGGTGAGGGAGTAAGCGAGACAAATGCTGACAGAGCTGGGATGGGGGCTGTAGCAGATCTACCTGGTCGTTGGCTTTATGATAGTATGTAGCATGTGCTCCCGCCTGACTGAGCGTGAGGGTTCCTATCCAATTACTGCCTGGGAGAGAGTGAGTGAGCAGAAAGATCAGAGTTCAGGTACTCTCACAGTAACATTACTGACCGCAGCAGGAATTACAAACAACTCTTCACCAACAGCAACAGGACACACAGTCTCCCCACCCTACCTGGACACACCCTCCCTGCACCCCTCACCCTGTCCACACAGCCACTACAGACACACTCCCAGCTGCTGACCCACCATTCCCCAAAGGGACAGGGAGCACAGGGACTCAGACGGAGCACACGGAGCCATTACTGGGTGAGGGAGGGGGTGTGTAAGACACTACCTTTCTCTTATGCAGCACGCGTTACAGAGTTGGATTCCGCTGCCGGAGGGAGGTGACAGTGCAAATGATGAACAATTTCAGACAGATGCATGGTCAAGGGAAATGCACATGTCGGGTTGTGGATAGAGCCAGCACTGACTGGCATACTCTACGTACACCCAACACAGACGAGAAAGGCTGAATGGCCTGGAAACAACGAGGTGTTTCCAGCTCCTCGGTCCTTTCACACACCACGTCCCACACACTCGCTCACTGCTCAGTAACACTGACAATTCAGAATTCTCCTTCCGGTTTTAAACACCCTTCCAACAGCCCCTCCCCACCTCTGTTCCTCCCCCTCCGGCACTGACACCCCCTATCTCTGTCACCCCCCTCCAGCCCCTCCCCATCTCTGTCACCCCCCTCCAGCCCCTCCCCATCTCTGTCACCCCCCTCCCGCCCCTCCCTATCCCAGTGACCTCCCGCATTCGCAGTGT
>NC_057756.1:9854623-9863553 GCF_004010195.1 Chiloscyllium plagiosum
ACCCCCTCCCTATCTCTTAAACCCCCCTCCAGCCCCTCCCTATCCCAGTGACCTCCCGAATTCGTAGTGTCTGGAGCATCCCCGGATTCCCATCACCCTACCACTGGAAGGGGTGGGGGTAATAAGTGTGCTCAGCTTCAGGACCCCTTCCTGAATCCTGCCTGCTCTCCTTTGTTCAGAACTCTTCAAGCAATAGATATCTATTGATGTGCTTCACGGTAACACCAAGAATCCTGTGAAATGTCAGGTTTTGTGGGCTGTGAGAAAGCAGCTGGTTGTAGTCATGTAAAAACAGACCCTCAATAACTCAGGAACGAGTGATGGGGTTACTGCAAAATCGGTTTACTCATTACCACCCACAGTGCCCATCGGGGGGAGGATCGTGTGTTACCATTGGACATGTCCAACTGGACAGCAACTGCTCCCTCAACCTCCATGAAGCTGGTGACGAGAGGGAGTGCCACAGGCTGTGTTCCCACAACACGATCCTCTTTCCTGATCTTGAGTGGGGAGGGTGTTTGGAAACCTGGTAAATATCCTACTCACTACGTTTAACGAAGGCTGTATTCAGGAACCAGAACAGTGCTCAGCCCCATTTCAACTGAAGACAGACTCAAGGGTGGAGCAGCACCACCACCTTGTGGCCCAAACTGGGAATTACAGTGGTCTCTGTCTCTCAAGATGAGAAGGTTACAGGGTGACCTAATGGGGGAATTAAAGACAGTTGAAGGATTTGGGAGAGTTAGATGGGGAGGGACGGCCATTCAGCCCCATCATACAGATTTACAGCACAGAAACAGACCCTTTGGTCCAACTCGTCCATGCCGCCCAGATATCCTAACCTAATCTAGACCCATTTGCCAGCACTTAGCCCATATCCTTCCTATTCATATACCCATCCAGATGCCTTTTAAACACTGTAATTGTACCAGCCCCCACCACTTCCTCTGGCGGCTCATTCCATACACGCACCACCCTCTGCGTGAAAACGTTGCCCCTTAGGTCTCTTTTATATCTTTCCCATCTCACCCTAAATCTATACCCTCTAGTTCTGGACGCCCCCACCCCAGGGAAAAGACCTTGTCTATTTATCCTATCCATGCTCATGATTTTATAAACCTCTCAGCTTCCAATGCTCCAGATCATGATTAGTCTGCATAGACCACACTACAGAACAGGGACAGGCCCTTTGGCCCATCCTGTTTGTGCTGGCCATGATGCCACTCTGAACTAATCCCAACTGCCTGCATGTGGCCCATATTCCTCCTGTTCACTGATCTGTTTAAATGAAACCTATGACATTGTTACTGTATTTGCTTCTCCCACCTCCCCTTGGCAGCACCTTCCAGGCGCTTATCACCCGCTGGATAGTACACCTTCCCTCGTACATCTGCCTTAAACCTTCCCCCTTCGTTATAAATCCCTTAAGCCGACAAATGGACTGATGCTCAGCCTCAAAAATGGGTTTTGAGCAAAAGGAGCACACCGTGTGGGAGTGAAAAAAGGACAGGTTCGAATTTGAAGGGAGTGCGTGTGCACCCCCTCCTCCCCAATACCCCTAAGCAAACCGTCCCTCCCCATCTAACTCTCCCAAATCCTTCAACTGTCTTTAATTCCCCCATTAGGTCACCCCGTAACCTTCTCATCTTGAGAGACAGAGACCAACGTTAGAACTAGGAGCAGTAGACCATTCGGCCCTTCAAGCCTGCCCTGACCATTCAACAAGATCGCGGCTGATCTTTGCGTGGCCTCAGATCCACCCATCCGCCCTCTCACTGTATCCCTTAATCACTTTACTGTTCAATAAAATCTACCTTAGCTTTAAAAACGTTTATTGAAGTAGCGTCAACTACTCCCCTGGGCAAGGAATTCCACAGATTCACAATCCTCTGGGTGAAGCGCAGAATGTGTGCGTTTCCTCAGAATCTAAACCCTCTATGTGCCAGGTATCATTCGTGGGAATAACATTACATCCCCGCCCCCAACAGCACAGCAGAGTTTTTGATAGTTTAAAAATCTCTCAGGTGGTCCACTTCATGCTGGTGTGAGACAGACAGAATCACAGGGAGGAGCAAATTACTGCAAACACGGAAATAGGGTGGCTCAGTGGTTAGCACTGCTGCCTCACAGAGTCCCAGGTTCGATTCCAGCCTCAGGCGACTGTCTGTGTGGAGTTTGGACATTCTCCCTGTGTCTGTGTGGGTTTCCTCCGGGTGCTCCGGTTCCCTCCCACAGTCCAAAGGGTGGATTGGCCACGGGAAAGTGCCCATAGTGTTAGGTGCATGAGTCAGAAGGAAATGGGTCTGGGTGGGTTACTCTTCAGAGGGTCGGTATGGACTTGCTGGGCCGAAGGGCCTACTTCCATACTTTAGGGAATCTAAGGGGCGGCAGGTTAGGTGAATTGGCCATGCTAAATTGTCCCATAGTGTTAGGTGCATTAATCAAGGGTAAATACAGGGTAGGCAAATGAGTCTGGGTGGGTTGCTCTTCGGAGGGTCGGTGTGGACTGGTTGGGCCAAAGGGCCTGTTTCCATACTGTAGGGAATCTAATTTGAAGAGGATGGGAAAACAACAAATACTGGAGATCACAACGGGTCAGACAGCATCCATAGGGAGAGAGAGAGCGAGCCAATGGTTCAAGTCGAGATGACTCGGCGAGATGGCTCTGATAAACAGTCACCTTGATTCGAACCTTAGCTTGCATTCTCTCCATGGACATTGCCTGACCCGCTGTGATCTCCAACACGAGCAGGCTGAATCGCTCCAATGGCGACAGCCTGGTGCCAATAACACCATGGTCATGGGTTCAGTCCCCACCCTGGCCAATGTCTCAGGTAGCCCTCAGCTCTTCAGTGCTGTGTCAGTGAGTATTAGCTCTGAGCCCAGGAGGCCCAGGTCTGAGCCACACCTGCTCCAGAGGTGTGTAGGAACATCGCCGAAACTTTCTAATCAACCAGAAAGTAGCTACAAATCACAACCAGAGATGTTTCAAGGCATGAGACGGCCATTCAGCCCCACCACACCAGCATCGCGAGTGGTCTCTCAGTTCCCTTCTGCTTGTACGCCTCACTCCCCGATAATGGACACCCAGGTCACGGAGTGTTCCAGTTGCAACCACAGACGTCACCACCTGCCCGAGCTCAGAAACGCAGAGCTGACAGTTCTCCAGATCCTGTGGGCATACTTGGTGAGGTCATATGTGGTGCTCAGAACACGCCCAAGACGGATATTCCACATGACCAAGCTGCCCTGCCATACCTTGAGCTGAGATCTAGCCTATTTACTCAACTGTGGAAATGAGAAAATAGGAAGAATTATTTACCCTTAACCCTGCAGCGACCAATCAGGCGTCGAAGCACAAGATTAATTAGATATTCCAGCAGGGAGAGAAATTTTAAAAATAAATCCAAGGGGCTCCTCCATCTCCCAGCAGCCACTTCAAGCCCCATCCTGTCACCGTCCCACACACGGCCCAGACAATAGCGGCTGGCTGACTCACCTGTATACCTGCCAGCGACAGACATGACTGCACCTTCCTCGCCTGGTCGCCGGTGATAGACAAGTTCCCCGCCCAGAGCCAGACTCGGCGTGATACTCTGTAGATAGTGAGCCACGACGATTCCTGCAAATCGAAATGGGATAAGGTCATATTCCAGGCAATTCCCAACCAAACCACAAGCACACTCTGACATAGTTAGATGGCTGACACCAATAATACCAGGGGCCTGTATAACACTGGGGTACAGTACAGGAGGGGACAGGTCTGTCACTGTATAACACTGGGATACAGGACTGGTGGGGACAGGTTTGTCACTGTATAACTCTGGGGTACAGTACTGGTGGGGACGGGTCTGTCACTGTATAACACTGGGGTACAGTACTGGTGGGGACCAGTCTGTCAGCGTATAACACTAGGGTACAGTACAGGTGATGACAGGTCTGTCGCTGTCTAACACTGGGGTACAGTACTGGTGGGGACCAGTCTGTCAGCGTATAACACTAGGGTACAGTACTGGTGTGGATCAGTCTTTCACTGGAGGTGATAGCCTGGATCTCCCCTCCCCCACCCAAAAAGCTGCTGGGCCTGTAAAAATCAAGCTTGTTCGTTTGCCATTCAGTGAAGTTGGTGAAGGGTTGTGCAGCTAAACTGCAGAGCTGGGGCTCAGATTCACAACAGCGAACGGAACAAGGTCAAGGGGCTGATTCCTGGTTCCCCTTTTTGTGTCCATGGCTGGCTGGTGTTGCTCCCGGAATGGGAATGTCTCCATACCTGATCCGATGAGAATGTCGGGGTTTCCCAGCGTCAGTGTTGCTGTGTAATCATTTCCTCGATATTCTGAGTCCACCTGCCAGTTCACAAACTTGGACTGTTGTGTCTGTGTGAGAAGGACAAGGGACAGCATGATGTTAGTCAGAGAACAAAGCCTCCTCTACACTTTAAAACAAGGTAAAGCTGCCTCTACACTGGCTCCAATCAAATACTCCCAGGACAGGTACAGCACAGGGGTAGATATTGAATGAAATCTCAGCCCTGCTCGACACTGTGCACAAATAACTCCAGTGGCTCAGTGGTTAGCACTGCTGCCTCTCAGTGTCAGGGACACGGGTTCAATTCTAGCCTCGGGTAACTTTGAGTGGAGTTTGCACATTCTCCCCGTGTCTGCGTGGGTTTCCTCCGGCTGCTCCTGTGCACATTCTCCCCGTGTCTGCGTGGGTTTCCTCCGGCTGCTCCTGTTTCCTCCCACAGTCCAAATATATGCAGGTCAGGTGAATTGGCCATGCTAAATTGTCCCATAGTGTCCAGGGATGTGCAGGTTAGGGTGGATTGGCCATGGGAAATTGTCCCATAATGCCCAGGGATGTGCAGTTAGGGTGGATTGGCCATGCTAAATTGTCCCATAGTGCCCAGGGATGTACAGGTTAGGGTGGATTGGCCATGGGAAATTGTCCCATAGTGTCCAGGGACGTGCAGGTTAGGGTGGATTGGCCATGGGAAATTGTCCCATAATGCCCAGGGATGTGCAGGTTAGGGTGGATTGGCCATGCTAAATTGTCCCATAGTGCCCAGGGATGTGCAGGTTAGGGTGGATTGGCCATGCTAAATTGTCCCATAGTGCCCAGGGATGTACAGGTTAGGGTGGATTGGCCATGGGAAATTGTCCCATAGTGTCCAGGGACGTGCAGGTTAGGTGTGTTAGTCAGGGGTAAATATAGTATAGTAAGGGAATGGGTCTGGTTGGGTTACTCTTCGGAGGGTCAGTGTGGACCCCTGAAGGGGCTGCTCCCACACTGTAGGGATTTTATGGCTGGTTGCTACTGACAGTCACAATGATGAGTTCAGACTATCTCAGTGACACTCTGGAAATGTCCCCACTGATCAAGTCTAACTCCCAAATCAACCCAGTGTCACATCGATCAGAGGTGCTGAGGTGTGGTCTCAGCATGCTCACCTGTAATACCATTTTTGACCGCACTCTGTCTGTTAGAAGGTGAATGAGTTGTGCATTCAGGCTGCCTGTGTTATCCATGTCGCCGACAACAACTGGAAAGGCCTGCAACAATATACAGAGTACAGCTCGTTTCAAGACACTGTCACAAAGTCCTCCAGTCTGTCACTCCCTCCCGGGGCATCAGTTATTCCACAAAAAACCACTCCGACCCCCTCAATTACATTCCCGCCTGTAACTGCTTCCCAGGTATGTATATTCTGTATATAATACATCCTGAACCCCTTGATTAGATTCCAGTCTGTAACTCCCTCCCAGGTATCTGTTATTCTGTACGTAAACCACCCCAGCGATTAGATTCCAGTCTGTAAGTCACCCCTGGTTACCTGTTATTCTGTACACAACTCACCCTGAACCTCTCAATTAGATTCCAGTCTGTAACTCTCTCCCAGTATGAACGTGAACCCCTTGATTAGATTCCTGTCTGTAACCCCATCCCAGGTATCTGTTATTCTATATATAAACCATCCTGAATCCCTCGATTAGATTCCAGTCTGTAACTCACTCTCAGGTATCTGTTATTCTGTATATAAACCACCCTGAACCCTTTGAATAGATTTCAGTCTGTCACTCACTCCCTGCTACCTATTATTCTATATATAACCCATCCTGAACCCCTCCATTAGATTCCAATCTGTAACTCCCTCCAGAGTATCTGTTATTCTGTATATAAACCATCCAGAATCCTTCGATTAGATTCCCATCTGTAACTCCCTCCCACATATCTGGTATTATAGACAGCAGCCAGCCGAGTTGAGTGATTGGGCTCAGATACAAAACCCAGTGTGTGACGACCTGCTGTTCTCCGTTCAGGGAGAGTGGCTCTTACCTCAGTGGGACTGAGCTGCTTCGTGCCAACGTAGGTTGCCCCAAAGTGGTAGCTGGATTCTCCTAACGTGCTGAGTGACACGGTGTGATTCACCTGTGGTAGCAGAGACAGCAATGTTCACACTTTAACTAAAGCCAAGAACGTTAACTGCAGGCAATACCAGGCAATATTAAACACCCTCTTTAACAGCCACACGGTCTTTATGTGGAGAGGTGGCTGTGTTACAATTTTCACGCACACACATGACCCCCACAGCTCTTCCAACCCCACCCATCCTCAGGTTTCAGAAGCAAACACTAAGCACAGTGCCAAGGGAGCGCCGCACCGTCAGAGGGTCAGGGCCGAGGGAGCGCCGCACCGCCAGAGGGTCAGGGCCGAGGGAGCGCCGCACCGCCAGAGGGTCAGGGCCGAGGGAGCGCCGCACCGTCAGGGGGTCAGGGCCGAGGGAGCACCGCATCGTCAGGGGGTCAGGGCCGAGGGAGCGCCGCACCACCAGAGGGTCAGGGCCGAGGGAGCGCCGCACCACCAGCCCGTTTGGGGTAAATAACGAAGTCCAGGTCCTGCGTTCCCTCTCCGATGATTATTAACAGATCTACTGCCACAACTTTGAAGGCAGGCATGGGATGTCACCCTGCGTCTTGGCCAATTTTGATTACTCAACAAATACCAATCGGAGCAGAGCTGGTTACCCCACTGCTGCAGATGGGGACTTGGTGAATAAATCAGCTACTGTGATTTGTACAGTACAGACAACACACCGTGTGGTAGTCACAGGTCATCTGATCCTGAAACATTCTTGTATCACTCACTAGCCTGAAGCGGTTATTTATGGAATGAGGTTGAGGGGAATTTTGATATTTTTTATTTTATTTTCTCTATACCTTCTAAATCCAACATTTGAACAAAAATACATCTTCCTGAAACACGCAAAAGCCTGAGCGGACTGGTCAGTCTCGGGTGTAAAAGGATGTTACCTCGCGTGATGGAGAACAGATCGAGATGGGACATGGTTCACAAATGAAGGCACTCCCATTTGAGACAGAGATAAAGAGAACTGTTCACTCTCAGTTTGGTTATCTATGATTCACTCATGGGTTGATGAGAATTCAGGTGTGTGGGTAGGGTGGACAGAGGCAAGGAGCGAGACAGAGAGAGAGTGCACGAGAGAGAGAACGCGCGTGCGAAAGAGACACAGAGGAGAATGCTTTTTGACATAGCAGATACTAATCTGGAACATTCTGCCTGAAAGGCATTGGGAGCAGATTCAACAGGGGGAAGGAGGGAAACAGATGAAGGGAAAATTTACAGTGCTACAGGGACTAACGAAACAGGTATTTCGAGGAGCCACAATGTACCAACTGGTTTTGTCCTGCCCTTTATGACTCTGCAAGTATTATCTAGTTTTACTGCACCTTCTCAGAAAGCTGCTCTGCAAATTCAGTCAATGCCAGACTGTGCAGACTAAAGACAGGGATGTACTTGACTGACCTGGAAGTGATTGCTGAGACCTTTGTTTACAATGAGTTTCACTCCTTCCATCTGAATAGGGAAAAGTTCTGGGGAGAGAGAGAAAGACAAAAATGAAAACAAAGCTTATCATTAAGAAGGACGATTGTTAATAGAATGTTTCCGCGAATACCTTTCCACTCATGCAGAAATGTTCACAATAGCGATTAACTAACATTTAACTGAGAAACACGAGTTGGGAACAGGTAGCTGAAACTTGTAATGGAGGACAGGGAAGGTGGTGAGGAGTTTAAAGGAGCTAATCTCAGAGCGCAAGGCCCAGGCAGTTGTAGGTACAGATGCCAGTGATGGGAATCAAGGGATGAGAGATCAGCTAGAATTGGAGCAGGGAAGATATCTCGGATACTCGCAACTGTCAGAAGAGGATGTTACCCAGATGTGGAGCATTGCAGGGGCTGGAGAATGATTGTACAGCCCGGAGAAACTCTCAATTATTTTTTGTAAATTCATTCATGGGACCTGGGCATTACTGGCCAGGCCAAAATTTATTCCCTGGCCCTAATTGGCCAGAGGCCAGTTTCCTTTCCTGAAGGACATTTAGTGAGCCAGATGGGTTTTTCTGACAATCAAGAACAGATTCATGGTCATCTATTCTTCAAATCCAGCTTATTATTGAAGTCAAATCCCATTATCCTGCAAGGGCAGGATTCAGTCCCTAGAAAATAATGTGGGTCTCTGGATTAACAGTGCAGTGATTAAAACACTGGACCATTGCCTCTACCAGTACCGTACCCAGGTGTTATCCAGTTCCATACCTGTCCCCACCAGCATAACCTCCCCACCAACTCCTGGTCGTTCAATCTCAACTCCGGCAACTGCCCCTCTCCCACCCACACTCCAGTCCGCAGATTCCCCCACAGCCTCCTCCCTGGGTTGGTGAATTTCCACCCACCATATCCTCGTATCGTGTTCCATCAATTTCCCCACACGCCTACCCCAACCTTCTGTCTGTTACTCCCCATATCCCCTCCAACAAGTCCATCAGACACCCCCAAAACCAGATATATTCTCCCACATTCTCCACACCACACCCCCACCCACCCCTGCGCCCACCCAGACGCCCCACC
>NC_057756.1:9867106-9878689 GCF_004010195.1 Chiloscyllium plagiosum
TTTTTTTTCGCCCTCCCCCCTCTCCAGAGCCGGCGCCGCCGTGCTGCAACCTAACTCGCTGCCCGCTGCCCGCCTCCGCCTCCGCCTCCCATTGGCTCCGCCTCCGCCTCCCATTGGCTCCGCTCGCCCCGCGAACGTCACGCCGCCGCCCCGCTATTGGCGCGAGCAGCCTGTCCGTCGAAGGCCGCTCAGCAGGGTTGGGTGGCAGCGCGCACGCATGCGCCCCTCTCCCCGATGCGGATGCCCACCTCCCCCCCTGCACCAGATTGGACGGGCGGCCCGCCGCGGATTGGCCTGCGCGGCCGCCTGTCATGCTAATAGGGCGGCAGGGTGGAGCGGATTGGTCGGGCGCTGTCGCCTCCCTTCCCCGGCAGCCCCCGGGGCACCCCGGAAGTGCGGGGAAGCTGTCTCCCACGTGCTCCTGAAGGTCAGGAGGCGGACGTGTGAATGAATGGGGAGAAGTCAAGGTGGAGCCCGCCCTTGTTAAACACACTGATGTGTGGGTGGGGAAGGGGGGGCAAAAGGACTGCTTCCTGACCCCCCTCATCCCCCACCCCCCCAGCCTGTTCAGCTCAGATCTGTCACAGCAATTGGAGGTCTGTTGGTCCCTCTCTGGAATTCCCTTTCTCCAAATGCTTTGCACTGTCAGAAATTGTGCTGAGTGTTGCGCACTGGAACGACCCTGCTGCACCACCGCAGGATGAACAAGGGGCAGCACTGAGGGGGGATTCAGCAATGGGGGAGGGGCAATGTGGAGAGAGACCACTGCTGAGGGAGGTTCACTCATAAAGGAGTGGGCACTGTCGGAGGGTCAGTGCTGAGGGAGTGGGCACTGTCGGAGGGTCAGTGTTGAGGGAGTGGGCACTGTCGGAGGGTGAGCGCTGAGGGTACGCTGCACTGTCGGAGGGTGTGCGCTCAGGGAACGCCGCACTGTCGAAGGGTGAGCACTGAGGGTACGCCGCACTGTCGGAGGGTCAGCGCTGAGAGAATGTCACACTGTCGGACGGTCAGTGCTGAGGGAGCGCCGCACTGTCAGACGGTCAGAACTGGTGCTCACCTGCCATTTCGGAGCTGGGAGTAGAGCCTCATTTGGGCAGTCTTGTGTTGGTCATGCAGATGATGTGCCCAGTTCGTCATAGCCGATCAAGGGTGGTCAGTGTTTCGATGTTGGCCTGTTTGAGGACATTGGTGTTAGTACATCTTTCTTCCCAATTCACAGGATCTTACATGGGCAGCATTGGTGGTACTGTTTCGTGTCTGGAAGTGTCTGCTGTAGACCGTCCACATCCCATTTAGAAGGCCGCTGTAAAGCATGATCTTGGTGTCAGATCTGATGTTGTCCTCAAACACCTTTTTCCTCAGGCAGGCCAAAGGCTGCTCCAGCGCAATGGAAGCGGTGCTGGAGTGCTGTGCTGTCCATGGGTCTGCACTACTGCCTTGAATGCATCAAGTGGTAGAAAAAGGGTTTCACCGGAATTGTCAACTTCTCTACCTCCTGATGCTTCTTGGCTTGCTGTGTCCCTCCAGCCTCCTGCCTGTCCCTCCTGGTGCTGCCTGCCTTGCTGTGTCCCCCCAGCCTCCTGCCTGTCCCTCCTGATGCTGCCCGGCTTGCTGTGTTCTCCCAGCCTCCTGCCTGTCCCTCCTGATGCTGCCTGGCTTGCTGTGTTTTTCCAGCCTCCTGCCTGTCTAAACTGATGCTGCCTGGCTTGCTGTGTTCTCCCAGCCTCATGCCTGTCCCTCCTGATGCTGCCTGCCTTGCTGTTTCCCCCAGCCTCCTGCCTGTCCCTCCTGATGCTGCCTGGCTTGCTAAGTTTTTCCAGCCTCCTGCCTGTCTACCAAGTGGTACTGGAGCAAGCTGGCTGATATTTCTCCTCCAGAGGAATTAGTGACACACAGACTCATGCAGATGGAAACACACCCTTCAGCCCAACCAGTGCGTGCCGACCAGAATCCCAAATTAAACAAGTCCTACCTGTCTGCGCTTGGCCTATATCCACCCAATATTTCCTATTCATCTGCTTACATATGTTTTTAAACATTCTAACTATACCTGTATCCACCACTTCCTTTAGAAGTTCATACACAAACCACTTGCTGTAAAAAAAAATTGGTTCCCATGTCTTTTAAAAATATTTCTACTGTCACCTTAAAATAGGTTCCATAGCCATGAAACGCCCCACCTTACAGAAAAGACATCTGCCATTCACCTTACCTATACCCCTCATGATTTTATAAAACTCTATAAGGTCACCTCAATCTCCTATGTTCCAGCCTATCCATATAAATCAAGCCCTCCAATCCCAGCAAATCGCATCCGAACCTTATTCAGTTTAGATTACATTCCTTACAGTGTGGAAACAGGCCCTTCGGCCCAACAAGTCCACACCAACCCTCCAAAGAGTGACCCATTTCCCTCTGAGTAGTGTACCTAACACTGGGCAATTTAGCATGGCCAATTTACCTGACCTGCACATCTTTGGACTGTGGGAGGAAACCCACGCAGACATGGGGAGAATGTACAAACTCCACACAGTCTCCCAAGGCAAGAATCGAACCTGGGACCCTGGTGCTGTGAGGCAGTAGTGCTAACCACTGAGCCACCGTACCGCCCTTTAGATAACAGGGCGACCAGAACTGGACACAGTTTTCCAGAAGGGGCCTCACCAATATCCTGTACAACCTCAACATAACGTGCCCAATTCCTACATTCAAAGGCCTGAACAATGAAGATAGGCATGCTAAATGCCTTCTTAACCACTCCATCTCTGTGTGATGCAAACTTCAATGAATTATGTACCTGGACACCTAGGTCTCTCTGTTCTATAACACTACCCAAGGAGAAAGTCCATTCCTGATGAAGGCTGCTGCCTGATCTGCTGTGCTTTTCCAGCCCCACACACTCAACACTATCCAAGGCCCTAATCTTAAACTGCATAAGTCATGCCCCTGTTTGTTTTTATTAAAACGCAATGCCACATATTTATCCAAGTTAAACTTCACCTGCCGCTCCACAGCCCATTAACCAGACTGATCAAGATCTATTGGTAATCTTAGATCATCTCAGACTTCATTAAAACCTATAAAAGTCTAATGGGACTAGACAGGATGAATGCTGAAGGATGTTCCCATGGACCGGGGGGGGGGGGGGGGGGGGGGTAATAGTTTAAGCGGTAAACCTTTGAGCACTGAGATGGGGAGACATTTCTACACCCAGAGAAAGCCTGTGGAAAGGGGAATGTTCAGTGAGGCTGGGGTGTCCCTGATATACCACATACCATAGAACATTACAGTACAGTACAGGCCTTTCAGCCCTCAATGTTGCACCGAGACCTGTGAAAGTAATCTAAAGCCTATTCAACCTACACTATTCCATTCTCATCCATATCTTTATCCGATGATGGTTTAAATGCTCTTAACGTTGGCAAGTCTACTGTTGCAGGCAGGGTATTCCATGTCCCTACTACTCTCTGAGTAAAGAAACTACTTCTGATATCTGTCCTATATCTATCATCCCCTCAACTTAAAGCTATGTCCCCTCGTGCTAGCCATCACCATCTGAGGAAAAAGGCACTCGCTGTTCACCCTATCTAATCCTCTGATCATCTTGTATATCTCAATTAAGTCACCTCTCAACCACCTTCTCACGAATGAAAACAGCCTCAAGTCCCTCCGCCTTTTCCCATAAGACTTTCCCTCCATTCCAGGCAACATCCTGGTAAATCTCCTCTCAACCTTTTCCAAAGCTTCCACAATCTTCCTATAATGCAGTGTACACAATACTCCAAATGTGGTTGTACCAGAGTTTTGTACAGCTGCAGCATGACCTCGTCGCTCTGAAATTCAATCCCTCTCCCAATAAAAGCTAATACCCTGTATGCCTTCTTAACAGTTGCTGAAAACCAGCATTGCAGGTATGCCAGGGGTGAAGAAGGTAAATGCTGAGGGAGAGGATTGGAGGACAGGAGCAGGGGCACCTTGCTGCCATTGTACAGAGTGACAGCACACCTGGAATACTGGGTGCATGCAGTTTTGGGGGTCTCCATATCTGAGGAAGCATGTTCTGGCTACGGAGGAGGTTCAGTGAAAGGTCCACCAGACTGACTCCTGGGATGGCAGGACCCACATACGAGATGCTGGACCGGCTAGAACCGTACCCACTGGAGTCTGGAAGAACGAGGAGAGCGATCTCACAGAAACCCACAAAATCTGAATGGACCTAGACTGGGACGTGGAGGGGTGGTAAACAAAAGAAGGGTGTTCCCAATGACTGGGGTTGGGGTGGTCCATTACCAGGGATCACAGTCAAAAGAAGAAGGGTTAGGACTGAGATTGAGGAGAAATGCCTTCACCCAGAGAGTGGAATTCTCTGCCACATAAAGCCATCGAGATGTACATCCAAGAAACAGACCCTTCAGTCTTTCTAGTCCTTGCCGACCCAGATATCCCAACCCAATCTAGTCCCACCTGCTAGCACCCGGTTCGTATCCCTCCAAACCCTTCCTATTCATATACCCATCCAGATGCCTTTTAAATGCTGCAATTGTACCAGCCTCCACCACTTCCTCTGGCAGCTCATTCCATACACGTACCACCCTCTGGGTGAAAACGTTGCCCTGAGGTCCCCTTTATATCTTTCTCCTCATCCCAAACCTATGCTCCTCTAGTTACTGTGGGAAAAGCATTGAATGTTCTCAAGAGGCACAGTGAAAAGCTTTGTGTTGTGAGCAATACAGGCAGATCACAGAGTTAAGTAAATAATAGGTAAACAGCAACAAAAACAAAAACACGTACAGGCGAATGTTAAGGGTTTGTTAGTCCTTTCAGTATTCTAACAACAATCGGGTAGAAACTGTTATGAAACCGATGGTGCATGTGCTCAGGCTTCTGTACCTTCTCCCCGATGGTAGAGGTTGTAGGAAAGCATTGCCAGGGTGGGATGGATCTCTGAGAATGCTGGCAGCCTTTCCTTGACAGCGGGCCTGGTAGATGGATTCTATAGATGGGAGGTTGGCCTTTATGATTGTCCGGGCCGAGTTCACCACTCTGTAACCATCTCCAATCTTGAATGGTAGACTTCAACATCATTCTCAGGGCTAAAGAGATTGAATGGGACTGGGGAGAATGTAGAAGAGAAATTGGGAAATTGGACTGAGTCAGCCATGATTCTATTGAATGGTGGAGCAGTCTTGAGGAGCCTGGATGGCCACTTCTGACCTGTGTTCTGAGAGTCAGAATCAATACAGGCTGAGTGACAGAAGCTGGGAGGCTCCGCCAGACCTCATTGAGTGGGCGTTGATGGGCCTTAGGGAGGGTGGGGGTGGAGTGAGTCCTTGGGGAGGAGGGGCATCTTCATTTGAAAAAGAGAAACTAGATGAAGCCAGCATGACAGCCCTCCTTGGGAACGAACGTGATGGGGGTGCGGCAGATCGGATTGCGATGTTCAAATTGGAGTTGGGGGGAGGGGTTTGAGGGAGCAGAGAGGAAGAAATAGAGAGCAATACTTGTAAGGGGATTACTTTGACAAGAATTTGGGGAGGGGGAAGAGTGGGAGCAGGTGTGAGGAGGAGTGGGGAGTAATTAATTTTATAGGTTCTTTCAAACAATGAAAGAACCCATTGTTGGTGAGAGCGAGGGAGAGACAGTATTGAGGGAGAATAATATTAAGTGGAGATGTAATTGAGGCAGAGTCTTAGAGTGCGGTGCTGGAAAAGCACAGCCGGTCAGGCAGTATTCGAGGAACGGGAGAATCAATGTTTCGGGCATAAGCCCTTCATCAGGAAGAGCTTATGGTTGAAACCATTGAAACATTGACTTTCCTGCTCCTTGGGTGCTGCCTGACCTGCTGTGCTTTTCCAACACCACACTCTCGACTCTGATCTCCAGCGTCTGCAGTCCTCACTTTCTCCTATATAATTGAGGCATTCCAGAAGCGATAGAATTAATGTGTAACTGTTTGGAAATAATGCATACAGCTGGTAATGGATAATGATGATGCAAGCATCACGGCTAACAGGCTTTTTGCACCACAATACTTTGGTAATATATCAATGATGCAAACTCGTCTCATTATATAAGGTTAGATTAAAGAGGGGTGGAGTAAATGGGGAATGAGTACTCAGAGTCTTCCAACAAATACCCGTGGAAGGAATTGACCTTCCCTTGGGGGACTGACATTGAACAAGTCAGGTGTCACGGTGAAACCTGGTTTGACAGACCACCGTAAGGTTTTTGCAAGTTGTTTTTTGTGTCGGTCAGTCTATGAATATATTCACAAGATGCTGCCAATGTACCTTTAATGAAAGAAGCAAAGCCTATATTTGGCGAAACGGTGGCACAGCAGCACGGTGGCACAGTGGTTAGCACTGCTGCCTCGCAGCGCCAGAGACCCGAGTTCAATTCCCGCCTCAAGCGACTGACTGTGTGGAGTTTGCACGTTCTCCCCGTGTCTGCGTGGGTTTCCTCCGGGTGCTCCGGTTTCCTCCCACAGTCCAAAGATGTGCAGGTCAGGTGAATTGGCCATGCTAAATTGCCCGTAGTGTTAGGTAAAGGGGTAAATGTAGGGGTATGGGTGGGTTACGCTTCGGCGGGTCGGTGTGGACTTGTTGGGCTGAAGGGCCTGTTTCCACACTGTAAGTAATCTAAGTAATCTAATCTAAGTAATCTAAGAAACATAGCAGGTCTGGCAGCAGCTGTGGGGAGAAAGCAGAGTTCATGTTCATGTCTGCTGACTCTTCAGCAGATATTACAAAGCACAGATTTGTGAAAATGCATGTTAACGTATTGAGTTTGTAAATGCCCAGCAAGCAGACTAAATCTTGCCTGGACCAGTTGCAGGGTGGCCCGGTGGCTCAGTGGTTAGCACTGCTGCCTCACAATGCCAGGGAGCCACGTTCGATCCCACCCTTGGGTGACTGTGTGGAGTTTACATGTTCTCCCTGTGTCAGTGTCGGTTTCCTTCGGATGCTCCGGTTTCCTCCCACAGTGCAAAGGTTACATGGATTGGCCATGCTAAATCACCCATATTTGCACGCTAGGTGGATTGGCCATTGGGGTTGGGTCTGAATGGGTTGCTCCTTGTAGAGACAATCCCTGATGAAGGGCTTTTACCCGCAACTTCGATTTTCCTGCTCCTCGGATGTTGCCTGACCTGCTGTGCTTTTCCAGCACCACACTCTCGACTCTGATCTCCAGCATCTGCAGTCCTCATTTTCTCCTAGTGTACACTCAATGGCCTGCATCCACACCATAGGGATTCTGTGATTCTTTCCGGGCAATTTGAAAAGGTCCTAAACAGCACAAGGAAAGATTCAACCCTTTTTTAAAACTTAGCAATATCCTTTACGGAGATGGGTAACAATAACTTTAACTGCCCAAATAAGTTTTTAGGTTTGCAGGATAATGTTCAGAATTCTTTCAGAATTGGACTTCCTTCACATTCTTTTTTCCTCTACATTAATTGAAACCACTGAAGTGAATTGAATTGAATTGAATTTATTGTCATGTGTACCTAGGCACAGTGAAAAGCTTTGTCTCATGAGCAACACAAGCAGATCACAGAGTTAAGTAGCATAGATATTAAATAATAGGTAAACAGTGGCAAAAACCAAACACAGGTACAGGAGAATGTTAAGAGTTTGTGAGTCCATTCAGTATTCTAACAACAGGAGAGTACAAACTGTTATGAAATCGACTGGTGTGTGTGTTCAGGCTTCTGTATCTTCTCCCTGATAATAGAGGTTGTAGAAAACCAGTGCCAGGGTGGGATGGATCTTTGAGAATGCTGGCAGACTTTCCTTGACAGTGGGCCTGGGAGATGGATTCTATAGATGGGAGGTTGGCCTTTGTGTTTGTCCGGGCCGAATTCCCCACGCTCTGTAACCGTCTCCTATCTTGAATGGTACAGTTGCCATACTAGGTAGTGATACATACAGACAGAATGCTCTCGCTGTCACATCCATAACTATTTTTTTTCCCTCTGGTAAATGCTACAATTTTCTATTGGGCTCCTTTTCCTGTTTAATTGACATGTGTCGATGGAAAAAACCTTTTTTGACTGTTGCATAATTTGCAGTTTGTTCTTCTGAGTTGGATTTGTTTATCCACTTTAGTTATCATGGAATACCTCTCAAATATTTGTTAACCAACTCTTCAAACCCACAGCAGACCAGAAAGATAGTCTCTGAGCTTTATTTGTCTTTCTAAACCCAGAAGTATCCTTATACATAACTGAACATCATTTATTTCCACCATCAAATCACCTTGTTTTTTCATTTATTAGAACTTCACTTTATATATTTATCTAATTTGTCCAAAGTGTTCTCTCACCTCACGTCTGTTGATTACTTCAAAAGGACTACATCCAGTGGACTCATTTAGGATATCCGTAATGACAAAAAGAAACTGAATTATTTTATACCTGTTAGGACATTCTTGACAATGAGCTGTAATCGTGCTTTTTAATCTTTGACATCACCTTTTTAACACTACTCGTGATTGTAGATCAGTCGAAGAGTAATATTTTTAGTTGACAATATCTTCATTTTATCTTAAAAATTTCTGATGTAACATTTGAACCTTGATCTGATTGTATTCCTTGAACATTTTGTGTGTTTCTTATATATCTTAAAAATTGATTTACTTTTCTACTACAAGTTTTACTGTATTTCTTTCCAAAGGCACTATTTCAGGGAATATTATGTAAACGCTCATGTATACTGATTACTATTGGTCTGGGGTAGAGGTCTTGCGTGATCTGTTAATACTCTGCTAAATCATTCTTAAAGGGATGGAATTAAAGGAGTATTTTTAAATGATTGTTGGAGTATCCCCACCACTTTATATGGATGGGGCTTGTGGCAAAGTCTCAATTTGCCTCAAAGTATTTTAGATCATAGAATCCCTACAGTGTGGAAAAAGGCCCTTTGGCCCAACACCCAGACCCAATCCCCTATTACTCTACGTTTTCCCCTGACTAATGTACCTAACCTATACATCCCTGAACACTTGGGGACAATTTCCCACAGCTAATCCACCCTAACCTGCACATCTCTGGGCACTATGGGACAATTTAGCATGGCCAATCCACCCTAACCTACACATCCCTGGACACTATGGGACAATTTCCCATGGCCAATCCACCCTAACCTGCACATCCCTGCAGATTTATTTGGAAGCACTAGCTTTCAGAGCACTGCTCCTTCATCAGTTGGTTGTGGAGTATAAGACACGGAATTTTTAGATTAGATTCCCTACAGTATGGAAACAGGCCATTTGGCCCAACAAGTCCACACTGACTCTCTGAAAGGTAACTCACCCAGACCCATTCCCCTACATTTACTCGTGCACCTAACACTATGGGCAATTTATCTTGGCCAATTCACCTGGCCTGCACATCTTTAGATTGTTGGAGGAAACCCAAGCAGACACAGGGAGAACGTGCAAACTCCATACAGACAGTCACCCGAGGGTGGAATCAAACCCCAGCCCCTGTGCTATGAAGCTGCAGTGCTAACTATTGAGCCTCTGTATCACCCAAACTTATAGCAAAAGATTACAATGTCATGCTACTGAAATAATATATTGAACAAACTTGGATTGTAAAGTCTTTCATCATTCATGCTTCCTGTTGACTATAATCTGGTGTTGTGTGATGTTTAACTTGAGTCAAGATTAAAGTGGTGCTGGAAAAGCACAGCCGGTCCGGGAGCATCCGAGGAGCAGGAGAATCGATGTTTCAGACATGAGCTCTTCATCAGGAATGGGTATGCCCAAAATATTGATTTCCTTGCTCCTCGGATGCTGTCTGACCTGCTGTGCTTTTCCAGCACCACTCTAATCTTGAGTCTAATCTCCAGCATATGCAGTCCTCACTTTCACCTAGCTGATTTTTAACTTGGTCCACCCCAGTCGAACACCGGCTCCTCCACATCATGACATTCCATTCTAGCATCCCTGCAGTGTTAAAGCAGGCCATTTAGCTCATCAAGTCCACACCAACCCTCCAAAGGGATCCCACACAGATCCACCCACCCCAGCCTATCTCTGTAGCCAGACATTTCCCATGGCTAAACGACCTTGCCTGTACACTCCCTCGATTTTCTATTCACTCGTGTCTTTGCAATCTCTATGAGCTCTCTCTCTTTCTCTCTTCTTGTGTTCTTTCTGCACTGTTCTTCCCTCTTTGTGTTCATTTCTGTTCACTCCTGATAGAAAGTCGCCCAACTCCTTACACTTATTAGCATAACCCTCACCTCACTTGTTTAATGGTGAACGATCAGATAGGACCATCAGGAATGAATGGGGAGGCTGCACTGATTGACACAAGACAGCATCAATGGAAATTCAGATACAATCAGGGCAACAGAAACGTTATTAAATAAACAGAAAATGCTGCAAACAACCGATCAACTGTTTTCATGTACAGAGAAACAGCGTCAATGTTGTCAATGAATCTTCAAAAAGTCTTTGAGTCTTGAGTAAGACTTGACAATAAATCATCACTCTGCATATTATATGGGAATTTTAATATCCCCGATCTCCTTGAAATAAAAAAGCAATGTTCCTTTTACAAGAAAGTAAGTTCAGGAAGAGTTAACATAATAAATTACCTCTTGTCACAAAGATGAATGATTTCACAACTGGGAGACACACCAAAGAACCAGAGGCCATGTTAGATCTTCTTACCACACATCCCGCTTTGATGAGATCTGTCTGGCACGTCTCAGTTTTGGATAGAGTCATAGAGATGTACAGCACGGAAACAGACCCTTCGGTCCAACTTACCCAAGCTGACCAGATATCCTAACATAATCTAGTCCCACTTGCCAGCATCCGGCCAATATCCCTCCAAACCCTTCCTATTCATATACCCATCCGGACGCCTTTTAAAACTGTAATTGTACCAGCCTCCACCACTTCCTTTGGCAGCTCATTCCATACACTTACCAGCCTCTGCATGAAAATGTTGCCCCCTTAGGTCTCTTTCATACCTTTCCCCTCTCACCCTAAACCTATGTCCCTCTAGTTCTGGACTCCCCAATCCCAGGGAAAAGACTTTGCCTATTTATCCTATCCATGCCCCTCATGATTTTATAAACCTCTATAAGGTCACCCCTCAGCCTCCGACGCTCCAGGGAAAACAGCCCCAGCCTATTCAGCCTCTCCCTGTAGCTCAGATCCTCCAACCCTGGCAACATCCTTGTAAATCTTTTCTGAATCCTTTCAAGTTTCACAACATCTTTCCGATAGGAAGGAGACAGAATTGCACGCAATATTCCAACAGTGGCCTAACCAATGTCCTGTACAGCCGCAACATGACCTCCCAACTCTGTTACTCAATACTCTAACCAATAAAGGAAAGCATACCAAACACCTTCTTCACTATTCTATCTACTGGCGACTCCACTTTCAAGGAGCTATGAACCTGCACTCCAAGGTCTCTTTGTTCAGCAATACTCCCTAGGAGCTTATCATTAAGTGTATAAGTCCTGCTAAGATTTGCTTTCCCAAAATGCAGCACCTCACATTTATCTGAATTAAACTCCATCTGCCACTTCTCAGCCCATTGGCCCATCTGGTCCAGAT
>NC_057756.1:9880610-9900250 GCF_004010195.1 Chiloscyllium plagiosum
CACCTATTGTACTCTATGCTATTTTCTCCCCACCCCCACCCTCCTCTCACTTATCTCTCCACGCTTCAGGCTCTCTGCCTGTATTCCTGATGAAGGGCTTTTGCCATAAACGTCAATTTTACTGCTCCTCGGATGCTGCCTGAACTGCTGTGCTCTTCCAGCCCCACTAATCCAGAATCTGGTTTCCAGCATCTGCAGTCATTGTTTTTACCTACTCCTCTCACTTATCTCTCCACGCTTCAGGCTCTCTGCCTGTATTCCTGATGAAGGGCTTTTGCCATAAACGTCAATTTTACTGCTCCTCGGATGCTGCCTGAACTGCTGTGCTCTTCCAGCCCCACTAATCCAGAATCTGGTTTCCAGCATCTGCAGTCATTGTTTTTACCTAGGAAAACCAAAGACCATGTTGGTTTTGAGGATGATATCGCCACTCAGTGGAGGAACAATGAATAGCAGCTACAATATTTGCATTTGTTTGACTACCTGAAGAAACGAATACATGTTCTCATTTTCATATACATGTAATATATACATGTATGTACATATATGCAGCCCTCAAGAGAGAGAGAGAAAAGATGTTTAGTATTTTCTATAATAATGGCATTTACTTTTTATTTTTCCACAACGTTAATTTGAAAGGACCTAAGCAATCTCCTTCAGTAGACATTATACACCTGTATCTCACCTGACCTCTTCAATGTCAATGCAGAAGCAATGGTCAAAGGAGTGTTTGAAGACACAATATCTGCCATTAAAATTGGGAGCAGGAGTGGCAAAGAAAAATACCACTTAGATTTTCAGATAAGAAAGCCTTGTTCACAAGCACAGAAGGGGGATAACAAGAACTGACAGATAGACCAGTAACAGCAGGCAAGAACTATGGAATGAAACTAAACATTGGCCAAACTAAAGTTTATAAATGCCGGAGGAAATAACACAGAAGCGCTTCACAGGAGGCTCCCAAGCACTGAGGATGTCACCTAGACAGGGGACGAAACGTCTGCAACACAAATTCCCAGCTCGGCGAACAGAACCACAACAAGAAGGAAGAGTACTTAGTGTTAAGTCTTTAGGAAGCATATCTTTGGGTGGAACGTGCATCAAAGAATGAGAACAGCGTGGCAGTGGCGATGGCCATATCATGGAAGACGAACCTGAATACAGAACTCAAACAGTGAGGTGGAAAGAGCTCGATTTGGACTCTCGTTTTGAGTGGAAAAGATGCTTGCAGCTCACAGAAAAACGGAAGCAACTTACTAAATGGTTTTGCAGCGTGGATGATGGATGGGATCTGCTGTACGTAAAATGTCACAAATGATGAAGTGTCCTGGACTATATTCAAATAAGAACGTTTGCAGAACACAAAACCTCAAAGAGAGTCTGGGCATGGTATATCTTAAGTAGAAATAGGTTGTGACATACTAGATGCAAGATTTGAAGGAAACAAAGGAAGATACAATATCAATGATGATTAGATCGGAACCTGGAGGATATTACTGTCAAATAAAAAGATTGATACTGGATATATTGACGGTCTTCCCTCATTACAAGCAAAGACCCTGTCTTCAGGCAGAGCCCATACATGGTTCACAGAATTACACGATGGTTATAGCACATGGGCCATTCATCCCATCTCGTCTGTAGGGCAATATTACCTAGTGCCAAAATCCTGCCTTTTTCCCATCTCCCTGCACAACATTTGCCTGATGATCTCTTGAATGCTTTAATTCCACCTGTTTCCACATTACTAAGCAGTGCACACAGACTCTAACTATTCACTGTGGGAAAAAGCTTTTTCCTCACTTTTTAAAAATGTATTCGTGGAATGGAGGCATAAGTAGCTGGCCAACTTTCACTGCCCCGTCCCTAGTTGCCCCTCTTTGAGAAGATGGGGATGAGCTGCCTTATTGAACCGCTGAAGTCCATGTGCTGTAGGCAGACCCACAATGTCCCTGAGGGAGGGAATTCCAGGATTCTGACCCAGGAAGGAATGGCCGATATATTTCCAAGTCGGGATGGTGAGGGGCTTGGAGGGGAACTTGCAGGGTGGTGGTGTTCCCATGCACCTGCTGCCCCTTGTCCTTCTAGATGGAAGTGGCCATGGGTTTGGAAGGTGTTGCCTGAGGGTCTTTGGTCAGTTTCTGCAGGGCATCTTATAGATGGTACACACTGCTGTTACTGAGGGTCAGTGGGAGGAGGGAGGGGATGGTACACACTGCTGTTACTGAGCGTTGGTGGGGGGAGGGAGGGGATGGTACACACTGCTGTTACTGAGCATCGGTGGGGGGAGGGAGGGGATGGTACACACTGCTGTTACTGAGCGTCGGTGGGGGGAGGGAGGGGATGGTACACACTGCTGTTACTGAGCGTCGGTGGGGGGAGGGAGCGGATGTTTGTGGATGTGGGGCCAATCCAGCAGGTGGTGTCAAGCTTCAAGTGTTGTTGGAGCTGCCCCCATCCAGGGGCAAGTTGGGGGTATTCCATCACACCCTGACGCCTCCCCCTTCCAGATGGTGGAGGATTAGGACACTCCAGCCCGAGCTTGTCTGCCCCGCCCCATCATTTTTTCTTCTCCTGTTTTCGACTTGGTGTTTTGTTTTAACCCTCATCTTCTCTCACGGCTTCCAATGATTCCCGGCCTCAGGTGATGACTCCCAGCCCCCACCATCTCCCAGCCTCGCACAATGGCCTCCTGGCATGGCATCCTGCCATCCTCAGCCCAGCTGGGCATTTTCGGCCCAGTGCGACGATCTGAAGCAATCTCCCAGCCTCATGATCCTCAAGGTGAAGCCTGGGTGCAGTCTGGAGAAGAGCCCGGAGTGGACTGGAGCCAGGGCCTGGTGTGGACTGGAGTCAGGGCCTGGTGTGGAATGGAGTCAGGGCCCGGTGTGGACTGGAGTCAGGGCCTGGTGTGGACTGGAGTCAGGGCTTGGTGCGGACTGGAGTCAGGGCCCAGTGAAGAATGGAGCCAGGGTCCGGTGTGGACTGGAGCCAGGGCCCAGTCTGGACTGGAGTCAGGGTCCAAAGCGGACTGGAGTCAGGGCTTGGTGCAGACTGGAGTCAGGGCCCGGTGTGGACTGGAGTCAGGGCCCGGTGCGGACTGGAGTCAGGGCCTGGTGTGGACTGGAGTCAGGGCCTGGTGCGGACTGGAGTCAGGGCCTGGAGCGGACTGGAGTCAGGGTCCGGTATGCACTGGAGGCACGGCCTGATTCGGACTGGAGGAAGGGCCTGGTGCAGACTGGAGCCAGGGCCCGGTGTGGACTGGAGGCAGGGCACGGTGTGGACTGGAGGCAGGGCCCGGTACTGGTGGGAGTCAGGGCCTGGTGCGGACTGGAGTCAGGGCCCGGTGTGGACGGGAGACGGGGCCTGGTGTGGATTAGAGGCAGGGCCCGATGTGAACTGGAGGCAGGGCCTGGTGTGGACTGGAGGCAGGGTCCGGTGTGGACTGGAGGCAGGGTCCAGTGTGGACTGGAGGGCCCGGTGTGGACTAGAGGCAGGGCCCGGTGTGGACTGGAGGCAGGGCCCGGTGTGGACTGGAGGCAGGGCCCAGTGTGGACTGAAGGCACGGCCCGGTGTGGACTGGAGTCAGGGCCCGGTGCGGACTGGATTCAGTGCCCAGTGCAGACTGGAACCAGGGCCCGGTGCAGACTGGAGGCAGAGCCCGGTGCAGACTGGAGGCAGGGCCCGGTGCGGACTGGAGCCAGGGCCCAGTCTGAACTGGAGGCAGGGTCCAGTGCAGACTGGAGTCAGGGCCTGGTGTGGACTGGAGCCAGGGCCCAGTCCGGACTTGAGTCAGGGTCCGATGCAGACTGGAGTGAGGGCCTGGTGCGGACTGGAGACAGGGCCTGGTGCAGACTGGAAGCTAGATGCCATGGGGTCTGATGCTCTGAACATTTAGTTCTGCAATTCTGGACATTTTACTTCTCTGTTGTCTAAGATCTTGGAACTAAAGGAGCTGTACTGAGGTACCTTTGTACTTAAGATGGTATTGTAAATGGCAAAGTATGAACTTGTTGCTCTGTTAATTGAGTCTATGTGACAATAAAGGCTAATTCTAATTCTAAAGATGATAGACAGGCTCTGGGGAGACAGGAGCTGAGTTACTTTCCACAGTATGCCTCCCCTCTGTCCTGTTCTCATAGCCACTATGTTTATGAGGCAGGTCCAGATCAGTTTCTGGTCAAAGGTAATCCCAAGAATGTTGATCTTTGGAGAATCAGTCTTGGTAACAGCATTGAATATCAAGGCAGGGTAGTTGGATTACTTCTTATTGGTGTTGGACATTGCCTGGCACGAATGTTACTTGCCACTTGTCAGCCTAAGTCGAAAAGTATGGCGCTGGATAAAGCACAGCAGGTCAGGCAGCATCCGAGGAGCAGGAGAGTTGATGTTTTAGGCATAAGCCCCTCATCAAGAATGTGATGGTGAAGGACTTATGCCCGAAATGTCGACTCTCCTGCTCCTCAGATGCTGCCTGACCTGCTGTGCTTTTCCAGCACCACGGTTTTCGACTCTGGCTCTCCAGCATCTGCAGTCCTCACTTTCTACTTGTCAACCTAAGCTTGGATAATGTGCAGGTCTTGTTGCATTCGAATGTCTCCTGCTTTAGTATCTGAGGGATCGTACATGGTGCTGAACATGATGAAATCATTGGTGAACATCTCCACTTCTGAGTGTATGATGTTAACATGATTAGTCAATGAATCTTCAAAAAGTATTTGAGTAATGAGACTTTACAAATCGTCATCAACAAATGGCCTACCCCTGCCTGTTTGTCTGTATTAGGTTAAACATAATCTTGTAGGTTTATACATTTCTCACAAAAAAACGTTTGCAACAAGCAGTACTCTGTAATTTAGTGGAAATTGAAAATGGAACTCCACACCTCTCAAAAGGAAAGGCTAATTCCTCATCCGCACCTCCCCCGATCAATTAATTTCTTGAATAGCCTTCCACAAAGCATCAACTGTGCTTATGATGCTCTTCCTGTTAAAACTCCTGTGCAGAACAATAGGGAGGAAAACCAAAGACCATGTTGGTTTTAAGGATGATATCGCCACTCAGTGAACATGATTCGGAGATGCCGGTGTTGGACTGGGATGTACAAAGTTAAAAATCAATGAGACTTTACAAATCGTCATCAACAAATGGCCTACCCCTGCCTGTTTGTCTGTATTAGGTTAAACATAATCTTGTAGCTTTATACATTTCTCACAAAAAAACGTTTGCAACAAGCAGTACTCTGTGATTTACAGGAAATTGAAAATGGAACTCCACACCTCTCAGAAGGAAAGGCTAACCCCTCTCCACCTCCCCCTGATCAATTAATTTCTAGAACTGCCTTCCACAAGGCATCAACTGCACTCATCATGCACTTCCTGTTAAAACTCCTGTACAGTAGAATAGGGAGGAAAAACCAAAAACTATGTTGGTTTTAAGGATGATATCGCCACTCAGTGGAGTAACAATGAATAGCAGCTACATCATTTGCATTTGTTTGACTACCTGAAGAAATACACAGATGTTCCCATATATATATATATATATATACACACACAGTAGCGCCTCGCCTTCGAAGTTAATCCGTTCCAGGACCCGGTTCGCGAACAGCCGTCCAAGCATTCTTACGCTTTCCAAACAACGGGAAAAATTGATTCAGTTCGCGAACTGAAAAGATCGCGACTGAATCAATTTTTCCCATTGTTTGGATAACGTAAGAATGCTTGGACGGCTGTTCACAGCGCACGCACCAAAGACGAACTGAATGAGATCACGCGGGGCCCGAGAGCTTTTGCGTTCAACAAGCGCATAGCAAAGCAGAACAATGAAACCACGTGGTCGCACACGGGCTTTTTGCGTTCGTACCTTCGTTCGTACCTTGAATTTCATACATATGTTGAAGCAAAATTTTACATACAATCATGTTCGTAAACCAATTTGTTTGTGAACGGGATTGTTCGTATGTCGAGGCACTACTTTCTATTCAATATATATATTCAATTTTTATATATATATATATACACACACACACACCCCTCCTCTCTCTCTCTATATATACGTGAAAAAGAGAGATGTTTTGTATTCTGTATAATAATGACATTTATTATTTGTCTTTCCACAACATTAATTTGAATGGATATCAGCAATCTCCTTCAGTAGACATTATACACCTGTATCTCACCTGACCTCTTCAATGTCAATGCAGAAGCAATGGTCAAAGGAGTGTTTGAAGACACAATATCTGCCATTAAAATTGGGAGCAGGAGTCGCAAAGAAAACTATCACTTAGATTTTCAGATGAGAAAGCGTTGTTCACAAGCACAGAAGGGGGATTTCAAGAAATGACAGATAGACCGGTAACAGCAGGCACAGACTTTGATTTATGACCCAAGCATCAGCTATTTCAGCTGCTAACTCTCTGCTCTTCCGCATAAGTTCTCACTACTTCAGGAAGTGAATTTTTGAACTCCTCCAAAATAACTGTCTCTTTAAGAGTTTCATGGGTTTGCTCTATTTTTAATACCCTTATCCACCTACCAAAATTGCTTTGTTTGATCAGGTTCCCTCCTTAGATTCCTGTAATGTTGTCTGTAGGCTTCTGGCACAAGCTCATAAGCACTGAAGGTGGCTTTCTTTACCTCCTCCTACGCCCCAGATACCTCCTCTGATAGGGATGCGAATAATTCATTAGCTCTACCTACCAGCTTTGTTTGGATCAACAAAACCCACTTCATTTGTTTAGCCACCTTTTCAAATGAGATGAAAAAGATTTCTACATTCTTCTCATCAAATTTTGGTAATGCTTGATTATATTTAAACAGCTTCTCACCAGACCTTTGGCTACCATGGGTTTGCTCATCCTCACTCTCTTCCCCACTTAGCTTCCCTTCTACCTTCACCTCCATCCTTTTAAGCCAACGTTTGTATCTAAGTGCTGATTTATGAAGTTCAAACTCACTCTCTGTCTCCCTTTCCCCTCTCACTTTCTCCCTTCCTTCTCTCTCTTTCACTTTTTTGTTCTGCTAAAGCAATTTGTTCTTTTTCTTTTCCCTCTGCTTTAACAGTAATTCAATCTGTTTCATTTCCTTTTCTCTTCCTTTTTATTTTGCCTCTAACTCAAGCTGCTTCATTTTCAATTGAATTTTAACCATTTCCAAAGATTCTGATGGTATTTCCAGCAAATTTAAATGCTGAGGTATTGCTGTAATTATCTCTTCTTTTCTCATGGAAGGAGGCAGCTCCAGCCCCAGCTTGTCTGGCAATTCCAACAGCTTTGCCTTGCTCATCTTTTGTAAAATCCTCAGTCACTTCTTCCACCCCAGAAAACTCTTTGTGACTGAAAGAGCCATGCGCTGTTTAAACCAAACGAATACAACACCCAGAACAAAAGACACTAACACCTGCCACTCGCCGCCTTTGAATCCAACAACCCACATCTCAATTTGGAACTACAGAACAAATCCCACATCGAGTCCCCAGTCTGTTATGGACCAGATCAGACCTCCTCAAATAATGCAGCTTCATTTGTGGGTGCTGGGGTGGTTGCGGTTATAGTTCAGCATCTGGTCTGTGTTATGGACCAGGCCATGCCTCCTCAAGACATTTCAAGAAAGTAGCTCAGACCCTAACTTTTGAGCAGGTGAATAGTGGATATTCCAGGAGTGATGCACTTAGTTTAAAACAAAACAAAATTTATTTTCAAGATTACCAAATGAAACACAAACAAAAGAGAACAGAATACAGAATAACTCAACTATTTAAAAAGCCAGTTGACCTTATCGCAATGTAATGATGCTGTTCCAAATACTTGTAACATCCCCATAAACACACCCTTGGCAAAAAAGGTAAAATCAAACACAGGTTTTCACAGAAGAGATGTCAGAGAGAGAGAGAGAGAGAGAGAGAATCAGCTATTTCCTTGACCAGCAGCTTCAAACCATTGCTTGCTAAAACCAAATCAAGCCAAATCAGGAAAAGCCAAGCCAGGAGAACTGGCCACTCCATTTTCATTGCACAAGTGCTTTTCAAAAACTTAAAACCACACCCATATACATTACACAAATATTAATCATGTAAACATGCTCTACCACATTCTGTTTTGGTCTGTTTACTCCTGCAACTCCATTTCTCATCCAAGTCTCAACAATACATTTGGCAATCACATTCTCCCGTTCTGCCACATGCACAATTTTCAAATTGAATGGCTGTAACAACAAGCTCCATCTAAACAGTCTGGCATTTTTGTCCTTAAATTTCTCCACAAACATCAATGGGTTATGATCCGTGTATATGATTGTCTCAGACACATTACTGGTAACATAAACATTGAAATGTTGTAACACCAATACCAAACTCAAAGTCTCCTTCTCAACTGTCAAATATTTCTGCTGATGAATATTCAATTTCCTGGAGAAATACCCGTTAGGTGTTTCTATCGTCTCGTCATTTTCCTGTAAGAGCACAGCACCGACACCCACATCACTTGCATTGATAGCCATCTTGAATGGTTTTGCGTAATTAGGTGTGCCTAACACTGGGGCAGTGGTTAACACAGCTTTCAGCTGTCAAATGCCTTCTGACAGTTCGCTGTCTACTGAAACTTCTTCCCTTTCTTTAGCAATTCAGTAAGTAGAGCACCTACACTGCTAACATTTGGTACGAATTTCCCACAAAGTCTACTCAACCCCAGGAACTGTAGTACTGCTGTTCTTGTCGATGGCCTGGGAAACCCCTCAATTACCTTTGTTTTTGCATCCCACAGGGACCATTTGTTCATGTCCAATAACATGGCCTAGGAAGGTGACTTGGGTTTTGGCAAGTTCACTTTTATCCAGGTTTATCATCAAGCCTGCCTTCTGAAGTCAATCGACCAAGTCCGATAAATGATGTAAATGTTTCTTCCATGAGTGACTAAA
The DNA here is from genome assembly GCF_004010195.1 of Chiloscyllium plagiosum. Lineage (NCBI taxonomy): Eukaryota > Metazoa > Chordata > Chondrichthyes > Orectolobiformes > Hemiscylliidae > Chiloscyllium > Chiloscyllium plagiosum. The sequence continues at coordinate 9,889,526 of NC_057756.1, forward strand.
AATCACCAGGTCATCAATATATATGACACAGTTGGGTAATCATGGAATGACCTTATTGGTTAGTCTTTGAAATGTGTCTGGCGCATTTTTCATACCAAATGGCATTACTTTAAACTGATACAGTCCATTTGGTGCTATGAAAGCTGGAATTGTCTTTGCTGTTTTGGACAAAGGTAGCTGCCAGCATCCTCTGAGCAAGTCCAACTTAGAAATATAAGTTGCTTGTCCCACCTTTTCAATACATTCTTCCAAACACTGAATCGGATATGAATCAGTCTTTGTAACTGCAATGACTTTGCGATAGTCCACACATAACCGATGGGTACCATCTGGTGTTGGCACTATTACTATGGGTGAGCTTCAGTCACTGTAATTCATTTTGATTATCTCCTCTTGGAGCATGCATTCAATCTCCTTTTGAACCTGTGCCAATGTTAGAGGGTTATGCCTGTGAGGATGTTGCTTAATCGGAACAGCATTTCCTATATCTACATCATGCATAATTAGGTTAGTACTTCCCAGCTTATTTCCACATATCTCCCCATGTGATAGCAATAACTCTTTCGGGTAATTTTGATTTTTCTCTAGAAGGTGGTTCAATAAGTTATCCCAATTTTTGACAACTTATTCATTGCCCAATTTAATTTGAGGAATGTCCAATTCAGAATCCTCTGAACTTGGTTCTTCGCTCTCCTTTGGCTTTCCTTCCCTGTCAAAATATCTTTTTGAGTATTTCCACATGACATACTCTGTGAGATTTCTTTCTGTCTGGAGTCCTTATTAAATAATTCATCTCACTCAATTTCCTTTTGATTTGATAAGGTCCACAAAACCTTGCTTTTAAAGGTTCACCTATCACTGGAAATAACTCCAACACCTTATCTCTGACAGCAAAATTGTGAGTATTTGATTTCTTGTCTGCTTCCTGTTTCATTGTATTCTGAGATAATTTTAAATACTGTCTATCCAACTCCCCCGCTCTATTTAATCGTTCCCTAAAATTTGACACATAATCCATACACATAGTCTCTGAATTCTGACTTCTCAATTTCTCGTTTATCAATTTTATCAGTCCTCTCACTTCATGCCCAAAAACTAATTCAAATGGACTGAATTTGGTTGATTCCTTTGGTGCATCGCTGATTGCAAAAAGTACAAACAGAATTCCCTTATCCCCATCATCTGGATAGTCTTGACTATAAGCCCTCAACATGGTCTTTAATATCTGATGCCCCCTTTCTAGTGCTCCCTGTGACTCTGGATAGGACGCAGCAAATTTGAATCATTTTATTCCTAAGCTGTCCATAACTTCCTTGAATAATTTTGATGTAAAGTTTGACCCTTGATCTGATTGTATCTCCGTGGGTACAATTTAATTTGAGGCATATCCAATTCAGAAACCTCTGAACTTTTAGCTACAGTCCTTTTAGCTCTGATATTGCTTAATGGAATGGCCTCCGGAAATCTATTATTGTTCATTCTTGTTAACTAATACTGATTCCCACTTTTTGTTTTAGGTAGGGGTCATAAGCAATCAATTACGACTCTTGTAAAAGGTTCCTCAAATGCAGGAGCAGGTTTAATTATTGCCTGTGGTGTACCAATTACCTATATGTATGACATGCCTGACAAAAGTTAACTGCATCCTTGTGCACTCCAGGCCAGTAAATATGTTTTTGTATTTTAGCTTGAGGTTTTCTTACTCCGAAATGAGCCCCTGCTGGTAATTCATGTGCCATCCACAACACCTCCATTCTATGCCTGTCTCTTTGTCAGCTACGTAGAACAGTCCATCTTCTCTAGTTACACCAGCACCATTCCCCACATCTTCCTCCGCTACATTGGCGCCACCTTGTGCTCCCATGAGGAGGTTGAACAGTTCGTCAACTTCACCAACACATTCCACCTTAACCTTAAATTCACCTGGACCATCTCTGACACCTCTCTCCCCTTCCTGGACCTCTCTATCTCCATCAATGGTGACCAACTCAACACTGACATTTTTTACAAACCCACCGACTCCCACAGCGACCTGGATTACACCTCCTCCCACCCTACCTCCTGCGAAAATGCTATCCCATATTCCCAAATCCTCCCTCTCTGCCGCATCTGCTCCCAGGAGGACCAGTTCCACCACAGAACACACCAGATGGCCTCCTTCTTTGAAGACCACAACGTCCCCTCCCACGTGGCTGAAGATGCCCTCCAAAGTATTTCATCCACATCCCGCACCTCAGCCCTTGAATCCACCCCTCCAACCGCAGCAAGGACAGAACCCCCCCTGGTTCTCACCGTCCACCCTACTAACATCCACATAAATTGCATCATCCGCTGACATTTCCACCACCTACAGATGGACCTCCCCACCCCCATCCACTTTCCGCAAAGACCATTCCCTCTGCGACTACCTGGTCAGGTCAACGCCCCCTAACAACCCACCCTCCCGTCCTGGCACCTTCCCCTGCCTCCGCAGGATTGCAAAACCTGTGCCCACACCTCACCCCTCACCTCCATCCAAGGCCCCAAAGGAGCCTTCCACATCCATCAAAGTTTCACCTGCATTTCCACACATCATTTATTGTATCCGTTGCTCTTGATGTGGTCTCCTCTACATTGGGGAGACTGAGCGCCTACTCACAGAGCACTTTAGAGTACATCTCCGGGACACCTGCACCAATCAACCCCACCGCCCCATGGCCGAACATTTCAACTTCCCCTCCCACACTGCTGAGGACATGGAGGTCCTGGGCCTCCCCCATCACTACTCCCTCACCACCCGATGCCTGGAGGAAGAATGCCTTATCTTCGCCTCAGAACCCTTCAACCCCAGGGCATCAATGTGGATTTCACCACTTTCCTCATTTCCTCTTCCCCCACCTTACCCCAGTTCCAACATTCCAGCTCAGCACCGCCCTCATGACTTGTCCTACCTGTCCATCTTCCTTCCCACCTATCCACTCCATCCTCTTCTCTGACCTATCACCTTTACTCCATCTTGCCATTTTAGGTCTCTGCTCTTCCATATGAGTTCTCACTAGGAAGTGAATTTTTGAACTCCTCCAAAATAATCATCTCTCTAAGAGCATTATAAGATTTGTTCTATTTTTAATACCCTTATCCACCTATCAAAACTACTTTGTTTGATCCTCTCAAACTCAATGTAGGTTTGACCAGCATCCCTTCTTAGATTCCTGAAACGTTGTCTGGAGACTTCTGACACATCTCATACGCTCTTAAAATGGCTTTCTTTACCTCCTCATATGCCCCAAATTTGCTACCTCCTCTGGTAGTGATGCAAATTCCTCACTAGCTTTACCCATAAATATTATCGCAAATGCTTTAGCTGTGTCCTCTGCATTGATGAGGATTTATTTTTAGAGATTCCTCCTCGGTTGTTTAATTGTCCAGTACCATTCAGGACTGGATGTAGCAGGCCTGCAGAGCTTTGGTTTGTTCCATTAGTTGATGGATCACTTCACCATATCAATTGTGTACTGCTTGTCATAGTTGGAACACAAGTTGTTCCTGTGTGGTAGCTTCACCAGCTTGGCACCTCATATGTAAGTATGGTTGGTGCTGCTCCAGACATATTCTCCTACTACCCTAATGCACCAGGATTGAGGGATCGTGGCTTGATGTTGGAGATAAGCTGGAGTATAATGTTACAAGGCGGGGCTTCTATCTTTCTATCGCGAGACTGAGTGCCTGGAAACTGATACCGTAAATGGTCTTGCGATTGTAGAAGTTGTTTGGGACCTTGTTAAATGCTGGGATTTCATGCTAAGGGTTTAGTTCTTCTCATTTTAACTTGTAATTTGCAGACTGCAAAGATTAGTTTGTTTAACTGGCAGACTCATTAAAATTATAGATTTAAACAAATTCTCTGGTAGAGCACAATGTTAGATCAGTATGGCTTTCCCTGTTTAAGCTAAAACTGATTATCCAAGTAATCAATTATCCGAATGAAATAGCTACCACCCATCTCGTTCTGATAATCAAGGTTACTCTGTATTTGGAACAACATCATTAAGTTGCTATAGAGTCGATTGAGTTTTTAAATAGTTAAGTTATTCTATGCTCTGTTCACTTTTGTTTGTGTTTCATTCAGTAATTTTGCAAATAAATTCTGTTTTGATTAAAACTAAGTGGTTGAGCCAGCCGCATCACTCCTGGAATATCCTGCTTAAAACAACTGGGCAAGTTAGGGTCCAGGCTACATCCTTGAAATATTTTGAAGGGATATGGCCTGCTTTATAACAGATTGCGGGCTCTTTGCGGGATTTGTTATATACAGAGGAACGGGCAGGAAGTATTTCATTCTGTTCATTGAATACTGGATAATCCATGCTGAATAACAGAGTTAGCCATGCATCAGGACCTTGCGATCTTGTTCGAATAATCCAAAATTCAACTTATCAAATGCCAGATAATCAAGGTTCCTCTGTAGTTCCAAACTGGAATTAGAGTTGTTGAACTTGAAGGCAGCAAGTGGTAGGTGCTAGTGTCATTTATTCTGGGTGTTGATTTCACTTGGTTTAAACAGTGCTTGGAGTGGTAATCGCTCTTTCAGTCCCGAATAGTTTTCTGGGGGTGAAGGAAGTAACTTTAGGGGCTTTACAAAAGGTCAACAAGGCAATGCTGTTGGAATTGACAGTCAGGCTGTAGTTGGAGTTGCTACCATCTGTGAAAAAGGAGCTATATTTACAGCAATAGCTAGGCATTTAGATTTGCTGGTAATGCCATCAGAAATTTGGAAATTGCTCAAATTCAGTTGAAAATGAAGCAGCTTGAGTTAGGAGAAGTGGCAAGTGATGATGCATGATGATGTAATGAAGTAAAGAGAAAGGAGGGTAGTAGGCTAAATAGTGGGTGTGAGGGTTTGAGTGCACAGTAAAATAGGGTTGATGCAGCACCGATTCATCTGACAAATTCGATTAGATTTTTAGATTACATTACAGTGTGGAAACAGGCCCTTCGGCCCAACAAGTCCACACCAACCCGCCGAAGCGCAACCCACCCATACCCCTATATTTACCCCTTACCTAACACTACGGGCAATTTAGCATGGCCAATTCACCTGAGCTGCACATCTTTGTACTTTGGGAGGAAACCGGAGCACCCGGAGGAAACCCACGCAGACACGGGGAGAACGTGCAAACTCCACACAGTCAGTCTCCTGAGGCGGGAATTGAACCCGAGTCTCTGGCGCTGTGAGGCAGCAGTGTGCCACCGTGCCGCCCTGGTAGAGTTCTTGGAGAAGATAATGAGGAGGTTAGACAAAGCGGAGGCAGGGGATGTGATCTATTTGGATTTCCAAAAGGTCATTGACAAGGTGCCAGACAGGAAGCTGCAAAATAAGATGAGAGCCCAAGGTTTAGGGACAAGATACTGGCATGGTTAGAGTATTGGCTGACTGGCAGAAAGCAGAGAGTGGGGGCACATGGTCTTTTTCAGGATGGCAGCCAGTGACCATTGAAGTTACACAGGGATCAGCATTGAGAGCCACAACTATTCATGTCATACTTTAATGATCTGAAAAAGGAATTGAGGGCATTGTTTGCAGATGTCACAAAGATACATGGATGAACAAGTAATGTTGAGGAGAACAGGAGGCTGCAGAAAGGCTTGTAGATGATAGGAGAGTGGACAAAGAAATGGCTGAAAGACTATAATGTGGGAAAATATCAGAGACATAAATCCATTCTTTCTTTTGTATCTTCTCATGGGGCAGTTTTGAACCAGATCCAGCACAAGTTGGACCATCTCTGGAAAACAGTGGTAATCCTCTTCCTAAGGAAAGGTGTATTGGCACTGGAGGTGGAAATTGCTTAGGTCAGTTGGCTATACAGCTGGTTTATGATGCAGAGTGATGCAAGTAGCATGGGTCCAATTCCCACATTGACTGAGGTTACCACAAAGGACTCTTTTTCTCAACCTAATCTCTTGCCTGAGGCATAATGACTCTCATTGGAATGGTTTGTAAAGCAGACCCAACATTCTGTATTACAAAGTTGTAAGAGTGTATGTTCATTTAAAATAGAGAGTGTTTCCTGAATTTTGGAGTGAATTTAAAGTGCTGGCTCAGCTGCCTAAACAGAGAGGCTGGGAGATGGGCTTTTCCAAAATAAATACATGTAACAATTGGCTGTTAAAGGGATACCTGAGTTTTGGTTGCTGTTTTGACGACAATTCAACTTTAACCAATTAATTTAAATTATGCTAAAATACTAAAACCCAATTGAGTTTGAGTTTATTGTTTGACAACATTGGATCAATGAGAGGATATGAGATGTTGGGGGATATAAATAAATGTGGACATTTTTAAAATTGATCAGAGCAAATGCCACCGAACTGCAGTAGAGCTGGAGAGCTAACTGCCCATCTGAGATCTGGCTCTCAAAGAGATTAGAAGACACTCTGTCAAAAAGTACCTTTTCGACAGAAAGCAGACGACCCAGGGAGATCATCAGATGGAAAATTGCAGACAGCAGAGAAAACAGAGACTGTATGGACTTCAGATTAAGTTAATGTAATGTTTAATAATTGTGTCTTGGAACAGCATGTTAATCGGATTGTGTTCACTTAAGGGAAAAAGCATTCAGTTTGTTAATAATTTTGTTTAGTGTTCACTATTAGAGTTAGAAAAATAAATTGTTATTTTATTTTAAATAGTAGAAAATTAGTGATTATGAGGTGAGGCAAACTTTTCTGGGTGTTTGGTTTTAATTACAGTAGCGCCTCGACTTACGAACTTAATCCTTTCCGGGACCTGGTTCGCGAACTGAATCAATTTTTCCCATTGTTCGGATAGCGTAAGAATGCTTGGACGTAGCAATGAACGCTGTTCACAGTGCACGCGCCAAAGACGAACTGAATGAGGTCATGCGGGGCCCGAGAGCTTTTGCGTTCAACAAGCGCGTAGCAAAGCAGAACAATGAAACTACGTGGTCGCACATGGGCTTTTGGCGTTCGTACCTTCGTTCGTACCTTGAATTTCGTAATTACGTTGAAGCAAAACTTTACGAACAATCCTGTTCGTAAACCGATTTGTTCGTGAATGTGGTCGTATTAGAGTGGTTTGACCTTTGCATCGTAACATCTATTACAATCTCATTCGTATCACTTTCCCAGTAATCACACAAGAGGAAGATTACATTCAAGGTTAGGAATGCTATTCAGATGTATTCTGATTTTACACAAAATGAAAGTGAAAATGTGAAATAAGAACTCACTGTTACCAGGGATATCTGTATATAGATCTAAATGGAAGCCAAAACTAACATAAAGCAATAAAGAGGAAGGTCAAAGTACTGGATGTAATTGTAGAGGAATGGGAAATCACTGGCCAATGTCCAAATGACTCCTCTTTTTGTTATATAGATGATGCCATCAGTGAGAGTCAGGTTATTTGCTTTTCAAAGCATCCAAGTTAAGAAAAACAGAAAAAAAGAGTGTGACCTTCATAATTAACATTCTGCCTTTCTATTTTACATAAGATGAGAGCCGTAGCTGTCTGAGAGGAGATTCTGATCAGGCTTTTTTCAGAAATACAGAGCCTTACTTCCATTCTGACTGTTCTCTCATTGTGCAGAACAGCCACTAAAGACAATCTACAACCCTTTTTATAGGAGTTAGCTGAACTATAAAGGTACAGAATCACAGACAGCCATTTTGAGAGCTGCTGTTAAGTAATAAATATAGATGTGTGACATTAAGTAGTTGTGAGTGTCAGGTATTCATTTGATTGGGGGGCATAGAGTACCAGGTAAGTAAGATTCCAAATGGGTAGAAGAATGGGTGCTTACGTGGGTAGAATGTCAAGAGGGTAGAGGATAGGATGCCAAGGGTAAAAGGTAAACAAGGTTTGTCTACCTTTGTGCATTTTATGACCTCCAGCACCTTATGTAATATGGACTCTTTTCAGGACATCAGTATTTATTTCCCCAAGTTATCAAGATTCCATGTTCTTTTCCACAGTAAATCCAACTCAAAATATTTGTTTAGATTCTCATCCATCTCCTGTGCTTCCACATGTAGACAGCTTTGTTGAGACACTATTTCCCACTCACAATAGGAAATCAGTTTAGCTTAGTTAGCTGGATTGTTGGTTCACAGAACAGTGTGATGCCAACAGTGTTGTTTCAGTTCCCATCAGCGGTTCGTGGTTAGTATGAAGGACTTTCCTTCTCAACCTCTTCTATCACCTGAGGTCTGGTAGCCCTCAGGTTAATCACCCCCAGTCATTTTTCTCTCTAAAGAGAGACCAGCCCCTATGGCCTGGTAAGTCAACACAATGTTGATTATCCCTAATCAATCCTTGCCTTTCCAAACGCATGTAAATCCTGTCTCTCAGAATCCCCTCCGATAACTTGCCCATATCACTGACATTGGACCTTTCCTTACAGCCTTTTTTTAAATAAATTTCTCATCTTCCAGCATCTCATCATGATACAAATATCTCAGCAAGGGGACCAACTATTCCTTCCCTAGCTTCTTACAAAGCTCTGGGATATACCTGATCAGGCCCAGAGGTTTGTCTACCTTTGTGCATTTTATGACCTCCAGCACCTTATGTAATATGGACTCTTTTCAGGACATCAGTATTTATTTCCCCAAGTTATCAAGATTCCATGTTCTTTTCCACAGTAAATCCAACTCAAAATATTTGTTTAGATTCTCATCCATCTCCTGTGCTTCCACATGTAGACAGCTTTGTTGATCTTTGAGGGGCCCTGTTCTATCCCTAGTTAATCTTTTAATTTTAATGAAATTATGATTCTCTTTGGATTCTCCTTAATCCTAATTGCCAAAGCTATTTCATTTCCCCTTTTTTGTCCTACTGATTTTTCTCTTTAGTATTCTGCCCTTATGTTCCTCTTGGGATTCACTCATTCCCAGCTGACATATGCCTCTTTTTTTATTGACGAGATTCTCAATTTCTCTAGTCATTTTATTGACTAGATCCTTAATTTCTCTAGTCATTCAGTATTCCCTACACATGCCAGCTTTGCCCTTCATATTAACAGGGACGTGCTGTCTCTGAACTTTCATTGACCATTTTTAAAAGCCTCCCACTTTCCAGCCATGCTTTGGTTCATTTTTCTGAAACCTCATAGCAGATCAGAAAGACAGTCTCTGAGCTTCAGTTTATTTATTTAGCCAGAAGTGCTCTTACACACAACTGCATGTTTTTTTAATTCCCAGCTCCAAGTCACCTGTGAAATGTTCAATATACATCTCTCTAATTCATCTAAGGTGTCCTCTCCCCTCATGATCAAAGATTACTTTAAAGGGACTACATCTTGTGGACTCATTTGAGACATCCCTAATGACAAATAGAAATAGGGAAGTAGACAAACAGAACAGAAATTTTATCCTGTTAGGGCATTCTTGACAAAAAAATTTCTGTCCATCCTCTTTAACCTTTGACACTCTTTTTCAATGCTACGTGAAGACATTTATTTAGTTGACAAACTTCATTATATCTTGAATATTCCAAAAGTAACATTTGGAACTTGATCTGATTATATTTTTTGTACATTTTGTATAGTTCTTGAATATTGTATATCCTGTTAAAATGGACTATTTTTTTCATCAGAAGGTTTACTGTATTTCTTTCCAAAGACACTATTTCAGGAAATCGTGTTGAAGCATCCATAGATACTGATTCCCCAGATAGTCTTGGGTAGAGGTCCTACACAATACTCTGTGAACAGTTCTTCAAGGGACAGAAATACAGGAGCAGGTTTAAATGATTGTTGGAGTATCCCCACTACTTCACATGTATGGCACATCTGGCAAAATCTCTCAATTTTTATCATGGCGATATTTTAGTTTGTTTAGCTTGTGATTTCCTAATCCCCAAATGACCTGCCATTGGAATTTCATGAGCTGTTCAATAGACTTTGTTACCAGACTCTGATGAAACATAGAAAGTAAGAGCAGGAGTAGGACAATGGCCCCTTTAAGCTATATGACCATCCCAACTTATTACCCTATTCCAGCTTCATCCCTTTGATCCCTCTAGCCCTATGAACTAAATCAAGCTCCTTCTTAAAAACATTCAATGTGTTGGCCTCCATTTTCTGTGGCAGAGTGTCATAGGCCCAGCATTCTCTGGGTGATGAAATTTCTCCTTATTTCAGCCCGAAATGGTGTAACCTTTAGTATAAGAGGGCTGATAAGTAAATTCAGTAATGATACAAAAGTTACTGAGGTGGTAAATAGTGAAGAGGATAGCCTCAGATTACAGGATGATACAGATGGACAGCTAAGTGGAAAATGGAATTCAGTTGGATAATTGTCCTTGGGCAGGACAAACAAGGCAAAGGAATACGTGATAAATGGCAGGACCCTGGGGACCACCAAGAATTAGAGGGAACTTGGCATGCATGTTAATCAGTCCCTTAAGGTAGAGGGACAGATATGTAAAGTGATTAAGAAGGCTGATGAAGACTAATCATTTTAAGCCAATGCATAGACAGGAACAGCTTCTCCCCTTGTTGGAGGAATCAATGATCAGGTGTCATAGATTTATTGTAAGGGGCAGGAGGAGAGCAGACATGAGGAAGATATTTTCACCCAGAAGCTGGTGGGAATCTGGAACTCACTGCCAAAAAGGATTGTTGAGACAGAAATCCTCATAATATTGAAGAAATATTTGCATATGCACTTGCAAGGTGTAAAGGCTATGGGCAAATTGTGATCAAAATAATAATTATGGCT
>NC_057756.1:9900750-9909716 GCF_004010195.1 Chiloscyllium plagiosum
AAATTAGATGCAATCTGATAATGGCTTTTTGAGGAGTACAAACATAGAGAACATGTCGGATTCTGGATTAGTGGTGCTGGAAGAGCACAGCAGTTCAGGCGGCATCCGAGGAGCAGTAAAATCGATGTTTCGGGCAAAAGCCCTTCATCAGGAATACAAGCAGAGAGCCTGAAGGGTGGAACCAGAACTATAGGCCAGGAGAATGGCAAACCCCTCTGGCATTTAAGAATTTAAAGAGAAAAATAAATCTTATGGCATCGAATAAGTTTAGGCTCTAGCAAAAATATTAAACATCATGTGTGGAAACAGCATCAATGGTTGCTTTTCTGACTTGTATCAACATACCTTGCATTTCGTAACAGTTATCTTCACTTGTTTTGCTTCTTCTTGATGCTCTGAGTGACTTTATTCATTGCTTCCAGGTTTCTGGGTCCCTCCTGAACTACAGTTTCATCATGGAACACACCTTGGTGATCTACCTGTACTAGTTTTTTTGGATCTCTTTGAAATCTTTTCCAGCAAGACCATGGCGCTTATCACAGTCTTATTTATTCCCAAGTCTGTCATTGTGGAATGAAAGATTTATTTTAATAGTTTCCCAGTTTTGAAGACTGTAAGCAATTATGTTGCAGATTAGTGTGAAAGAATCAGAATGAAATAACAAATGAGCCAGTTTGTCCCATCCTGTCTGTGCTAGCTGTATGACCCAATTATTCCCATTACCTGACTTGTTCCCACTCCATAGCCATCACATTTTAGTCCTTAAAGTATTTATTCAGTTCCCTTGAAACTTGCTACACAATCTGTCTCCATTTCCCTCGCAGGTATCTCACTGCATCAATAAATTCTTCTCATGGAATCTTAAAGCTCAAGAGGCCATTCTACCTGTTGTGCCTGTGCTGGCTCTTTGATGGAACATTCTCATTTAGATTTACATCTACTCATCCTTTTCTCCTATAAGACTTACAATTTGTCCTTTACAAATACAGGGCTAATTGCCCTTTAAAGATTCTCTGGGCGGCACGGTGGCACAGTGGTTAGCACTGCTGCCTCACAGGGCCTGAGACCCGGGTTCAATTCCCGCCTCAGGCGACTGACTGTGTGGAGTTTGCACATTCTCCCCGTGTCTGCGTGGGTTTCCTCCGGGTGCTCCGGTTTCCTCCCACAATCCAAAGATGTGCAGGTCAGGTGAATTAGCCATGCTAAATTGCCCGTAGTGTTAGGTAATGGGTAAATGTAGGGATGTGGGTGGGTTGCGCTTCGGCGGGTCAGTGTGGACTTGTTGGGCCGAAGGGCCTGTTTCCACACTGTAATGTAATCTAATCTAATCATGGAAGTTGATTCCACAAACTTATTACATTCCTGACCTTAAAAACCCATGATGTGAAGCGATTTCTTCTCATTTGCTTTCTTATTCTTTTATCCAGTAATTTAAATCTATGACTCCTAACTACCAGTCCATTGACCTAGAGGAAACTTTGTCCCAGCTTTCTCCATAAAATCCTTCATGATTAAACCACTTCTACTAAATCTTCCCTTAACCTTTCCTGCTCTGTGAACAATCCCAACTTTGCCAATCTTTCCAACCGGATAAAAAAAACTTGAGAAATGCAGATGGCAATAATTATTGAAGGTAAAAAGGAACATCTGCAAAGTCTTTTAGATAAAACAGGAACAGATAATGGATCATAATAAACTGCAAAAAACAATATGCATAGGAGCTGCATCGAAGAAAAGGAGTAAATGTAGATGCAAATAACAGTGCCATCTAAAGAAATAAAACAAGTAGAATGATTTGCTTATCTGTAACTTTAACCACATCTGATGGAAAAAATGATCAAGACATCTCTTGCAAAACAAACATCACAAAAATGTTGAGGCATTTCAGCAATAAGAATCGCTCTGGGAAGCTGTGAGATTAACAAAATGTAGTATTTTGGTAAAATAGAGATGAAAGTTGGAATGCGAGCACAACAATGACATGGAAGAAAAGCTAAAGGGAGAGATGCAGTTTGAGACATAATGGTGAGTCATGATGAATGAGGACATTCTGAGCAAAGCTTTTTGAAGGTGATCAAGAAAAAGAAATTTCCTTGGAACGTACTTAGTTTGAAACAACATCTGGTCATGAGAGGTAAAATTGAGGATCACCGAATAAGAAGTGAAATAGACCACACAAAAGGAAAATAAACCACAGTTAAGAGGCAGAACATGTACAACATTTGAGACCAACACTAATATGTTGGCTGTTATCAAGCCCATGTAGAACCATGATCACCAACATTGTGAAAACATAGCACTGAAGAAATTGTGTTATCCTAGTAAATTGCTCACATTTACTCCAGAACACTGCCATCTTTCCTGAAGCGTGGGGCTCAGTGTTGGACAAAATACTGCAGACATCTAACCAGAAATTTATAAAACTTTAGCACAGCTTTTTAAAAAGATTCCATACAGTTGTGTGCCAAGTATCCCATATAGTTAACATTGAGTCACTTGGCTCTCCCACCATTAGTAATTTGTGAATGTGCACCGCAGGACCATCTGTCCTTGTACCAGCTCAATATTGATACAATTGCCTCCTGTGCAGTGTATCATTTAAAACTCAGTTGGATTAAAACAACACATAGAGTCATAGAGATGTACAGCACGGAAACAGACCCTTTGGTCCAACTCATCCATGCCAACCAGATTTCCGAACCCAATCTAGTCCCACATACCAATCCAGATGCCTTTTAAATGCTGTAATTGTACCAGCCTCCACCACTTCCTCTGGCAGCTTATTCCATGTACGTACCACCCTCTGCGTGAAAAGGTTGCCCCTTAGGTCTCTTTTATATCTTTCCCCCCTCACCCTAAACCTAAGAACTCTAGTTCTGGACTCCCCCACCCCAGGGAATAGACTTTGTCTATTTATCCTATCCCTGCCCCTCATGATTTTATAAACCTCTATAAGGTCACCCCTCAGCCTCCGATGCTCCAGGGAAAACAGTCCTAGCCTGTTCAAACTCTCTCTTCTGCCATTTCAGCAAACCGCATGTCCTCCTGAAGTTTGTAGCTACCCTGCTCACTAACTAGAATGTGGTTAAGCTTTGTATTATCTGCTAACTTTATAGCTGTACCTCCTATATCCAGCATCTGCAGCCCTCACTTTCTCCTCCTACATCAGAGTCAAAGTAATTTATGAAGAACATGTGGTTTGTATATGGGAACTCCACAGTGGTTCTGGAAGCCCAGCCGAATGCATATGCAGAAAGGGTTATTAGTTGGAGCAGCTTGAGCTCTGGATTTCAGAGCATAAGCAGCAGCTGGTATTTCTATGTCACATATGCAAAACTGAGTGCTTTGTAAACAGCATATTTCTACATGTTGCCCCCCATAGGTTATACATGTGAAGGGAAAAAGGGATGGGATAATTGTCAACTAGCCAAGGAGAACTAGTTACATAGAACAGGGGTGCCCTCAGGGTACCTCATTCTCCAGCCCCATAATCTATAATATCGTCGCTGGCTCAACTGCACAGGTAGGGATGAGTGGGGGGAGGAGGCTGAGGGGTGTCAAGCAGGAACATTGGGAAAGCAATAGCAATAGAGAATTCTATAGTTTGCAAAAATAACACCTTACATGCATGAATCAAAGTTGGTAAGTTGGTTTACCAAGGTAACAGGAAGAGGCACAAGAATAGACTGTTTGACTGAACCAACATTCCTCATGTCTACTTTCCTGCCTTTAGCCTATAGCCCTCAAATTCCCCTCATGATCAAGAATCTACCCATCTTAGTCTTAAAGATACCAAGGTGTCTGGCCCCAATAGCTCTCTGTGGCAAGGAGTTCCAAAGACGCACCCTTTTGAAAGAAGAAATTCCTCATCTCACTCATAAATTGGTGCCCCTTTATGCTGACACTGTGCCTACTGCTCGTAAGGATATGGTACAAAATCAAACTAGTCAACAAACAGACATGAGGAAGCCAGGGAAGAAACTAGAAAGTAACACCTCAGAGGTTAATCTGAGCTGTACCACAGATAGCTATGCAAGAGATCATAATAGAAACCTGTATAGATGGGTTGGACCGAAGGGTCTGTTTCCATGCTGTACATCTCTATGACTCTATGACTGCCTACTAAACATCTAATTCTGCACAGGCAAAGGTAAAGCATTCCCACTGTGCTGGTAGTAAATCTGGAATGTGCTTCCAAACTGTTAAAAAGAAACATACTAATTGAAAGAGGACAAACACAAGCCGTAAACTTGGGACAATGAGAAAAATATTACTTTGAGCTGCATGTAGAGCATTGTGGAAATAGTCCATTTCAGGAGAACATCAGTAAATGATCAGAGTGCAGGGAGTATCAGGATCAACCACGACTTTGGTTGTCGTCCTGTTTCCATATCCCGGTATCAGTCAAACAAACACTCGGAGACACAGTATGTCTCTATCTTTTTTACTTTTATTCCAAGCCATGGAGAGACAGCGATCACCCATGTACACAAAGACAAGTTCTCGGTCTTCTCTCGAACAGCAGATTCTTAAGGAATTATATTATCAGTTACAGGGAGCAGCATCCAAATAAGGCAACATCTATATTGATTGGGTGACAGTTAGAATCAGTGAGGATCAACAGTAAAGATTAAGCCATCTGGCATTTCACAATTGATGTTCCTCACCTTGTAAAATTGCTATCCTTGCCTCCAGCACCTCATTGTTTACTGCAAGTTCTTATCTGATTGAGGTCATGCTAGCTGAGCCTTTGTCAAGCAAACCTAAACTTAACTCTTTCCCTACATGCTCATACTTTATAAACTTTCTCATCATAATTGCCCTTTTGTTTTTGAATATCTTCATGTACAGTTCCATTCCCAAAACATATCATTAGTTAAAATAAAACTCGTGCTGAATCAGTCACCACTATATACAAGGGATATTTTATTCTCTCACTTCCCAGTCTCTCTTTCTCTCTCTCTCTCTCCTTCTCTCTCATTGTACGTTTGCTTGCTAAACTGATAGATTTGTTCTCAGATGTTCTGTCACCATGCTAAGTAACATCATCAGTGAGCCTCTGATGAAGCACTGGAGTTTTGTCCTGCTTGCTGATTGTGTGTCTTGGTCTCTTGTGAGAGGTGATAACACTTCTAGTTCTTTTTCTGAGAGGTTGGGAAATGGGGTCCAAAGCAATGTGTTTGTCGATGGAGTTCCGGTTTGATTGTCAGACCTCGAGGAGTTCCCGTGCATGTCTTTGTTTATCCTGTCCCAGGATGGATGTATTGTCCCAGTTGAATTGGTGTACTTCTTCATTTGTGTGTATGGAACTAGTGATAGTTGGCCATAACTTTTGGTGGCTAGTTGGTGCTCATGTATCCTGGTGGCTAGTTTCCTGCCCGTCTTTTCAATGAAATGTTTGTTGCCGTCCTTGCGGGGTATTTTGTATATGACGTTCGTTCACTGGTTGTTGGTACAGGTCCTTTAAATTCATCAGGAGCTGTTTCAGTGTGATGGTAGGCTTGTGGGCTACCATGATGCCAAGGGGCCAGAGCAGTCTGGTCGCCATCTCTGAGATGTCTTTAACATAGGGTAAGGTGGCTAGAGTCTCTGGGTGTGCGTGTGTCTTCTTATTTAGGTGTGTTACATAGGAATCGGCAGACTACGCTTATCGGGTACCTCATAGTTCTGTGTGCTGCAATGTGTTGTGGCTTGTTTAAATACGTCCTGATGCAGTTCCATTTGTGGATGTTGGGATGATTGCTCCTGAAGTTGAGAATCTGGTCAGTTTGTGTCTGGTTTTCCTTGAGATGCTGGTCTGCAGCTCCCCATTGGCTTTTCGTTCTACTGTGATGTCTCAGAAGGGGAGTCTGTTGTTGTTCTCTTCCTCTTTGGTGAACTTTATACCAGTAAGGATGTTGTTTATGTATTTGTTGATTTCTTCTAATTTGTTGCATTTCGTGTTGACAAAGGTGTCATCCACATAGCAGCCCCAAAGCTTGGGCTGGATCATGGGATGAACTATTCATTGTAACCTTTGCATAACTGCTTCTGCTAAGAGTTCTTTTATTGGTGATCCCATAGGCAACCCGTTGATTTGTTTGTTGATCTTGTAGTTGAAGGTGAAGTGGGTAGTGAGGCACAGGTCTACTAGTTTGATGATGCTGTCCTTGCTGATGGAGTTGGTGCTGTTTGATGTTTGTGTCCTTGGTTCATCCAGCAGTGAAGCCAGTGTTTCGTTGGCTAGACTGATGTTTATTGCTGTGAATAGGGCCATCACATCAAAGGAAACTATGACCTTGTCGTCCTCTACCTTGATGTTATTATTGTTAAGGAATTCCTGGATAGAGTGGATGGAGTGGCTTGAGTCTTCCACTAGGTGTTTCAGTTTGTGTTGCAGTTCCTTTGCTAGTCTGTATGTTGGTCTACCAAGAAGTGAAACTCTCGGTCTGGGGCAGGGGTGTTATTTTATGTACCTTTGGTAATCCATAGATATGGGGTGTATTGGATCCTTCAGGTTTCATTCTTTGGAGGTCTGACTTGTTAATTTCACCTGCCTTGTGAAGTTTCCTCAGACCTTCTGCAATACAGTTTTCAAGCCATGGAGTCAGGTCCATCGTCACCTGTTTGTAGGTGTTGGTAACTGTGAGTAGTGTGTTTGTCTTTTCAATGTACTGTGTTCTGTTCAGAATGATGGTCATGCACTCTTCACCTTGAATTCAATTTATTGTCATGTGTATTGAGGCACAGTGAAAAGCTTTGTCTTGCTATGCAGATCACAGAATTAAGTAGCATAGATAGTAAATAATAGGTAAACAGCGATTAAAAACTAAAACACAGGTACAGGCAAATGTTAAGAGTTTGTGAACCTATTCAGTATTCTAACAGCAGTAGGGTAGAAAGTGTTACGAACCTGGCTGGTGCGTGTGTTCAGGCTTCTGTACCTTCTTCCTGATGGTAAAGATTCTAGGAAAACATTGCCAGGGTGGGATGGATTTTTGAGAATGCTGGTGGCCTTTCCTTGACAGCAGCCCTGGTAGATGGATTCTATAGATGGGAGGTTGGCCTTTGTGATTGTCCGGGATGAGTTCACCACTCTCTGTAACCGTCTCCTATCTTGAATGGTACAGTTGCCATACCAGGTACTGATACATCCAGACAGAATGCTCTCGATGGTGCACCTAGAAAAGCTGTCAAGGGTATTCACCATCATGCCAAATTTCCTCAGCTGCCTGAGGAAGAAGAGACATCGTTGGGCCTTTGTAACCAGTACACCCACATGAAGAGTCCAAGAAAGCTTGTTGTGGATGACCACTCCCAGGAGCTTGACATTCTCCACTCATTCCACCTCTGTGCTGTTAATGTGTAGGGGGACATGAGTAACATCCCGCTGAAAGTCAATAATGAGTTGCTTGGTTTTGCTAGCATTGAGAGCTGGGTTGTTCTCAGTGCACCACTTTTTCAGGTCTTCCACCTCCCGTTTGTAGTCTGTTTCATCGCCATCTGAGATTCGACCGACTATGGTGGTGTCAGTAGGATTAAGATGTTTCTGTCTTTTCTGAGTCCTTCCAGGGCTTTTCTTTCCTGTGTATTGAGGGTATTCCCTTCTTTCTTTCTGCTTAGTGTTGGTGCTACTGTCTGTCTGATGGTCTGCTGGATTTTGTCCGTTGTCTTTCAGGGTGGATTCCAGTGCTGCTTGGAAGTCCTTTTTGTCCATGTTCCCATTGTTGTAAGTTCACCCCTTGTACTAGGATGGCTTTTTCCTTGTCTGTGAGTAGTTGGTCTGACAGGTTCTTCAAGTCTCTTTATAGTCCGTGTTATTGCTTTGCATAAGCTTGACCAGTTTTTCTTGCAGGGCTAGTATTTTCTTTGTCTTGGTCCATTGTTGTTTAGTGTTGATGACTTGTTCAAGGGTAATTCTCCATTCATAGTCAGTCATGTTAGAGTTTTTTGGTGTGAAATTTCTCATTCGTATTTGTGGAGTCGGTTGTGGGCATAATTTATTATTTCGCGTAGCATCCTGCAGGCATTCTGTTCTGCTGTTCCCCTGGCTTGTGGGGTGTTGAGAGGTGATTTGTATTTGACACGTCATGATAATACTTGTTTCTTGAGGCATTCCGGCAGGAAGTACACGGGTGGCCAACAATTTTCTCTCTCTATCATGTTTCACATTCACACGAGTCATTCATCTCCACCTTCTCTGCTAAAGCATCACACTCCCATTGGACCCAATGTTCATAGCTCTCCCTCCTTCTGATCCAACCATCTCTCTCCACCATAAATCCTTTCTCACACAACCTCCCACAGTGTCCCCTTCCCCCAGCCATCAACCTTTCCCAATTTTCTGTCCATCTCTGTTATCTATCTCCCACCTTTTTTTCTCTCAGAATTAGAGCCAGATTGGGATCACTTGTTCACATTAAATGTGAGATAGATGACTTTTTTTGTTAAGCAGAAACATATTAAAGGATATGGGCCAAAGACAGGTGTAAGGAGTTCCACACTCTCTCTCCTTTCGGTGCCCCCTCCCACCCATCCCAACTCTACTCTCTCACCTTTCCTCCACCCCTCACCTTCCACCTATCACGCTCCCCCTGTTACCCCTCACCTTCCCTTCTCCACCCTAATCCTTCTCCCCCAACTTCCCCGCTCTTTTTCCATCTTTACAAGGCAGTGAAGGCCTCCAATGACAACACCGTCCGACAAAGGCCCTGAGCCAGACCCAGAAGCCATTGGTGGACGTGGAGTTATCTTCCCCATCCAACTCTTCAGGGCTACAATGAACCACCTCCCCATCGCTGTCCCTGACCTCCACACATCGCCGTCCCCGACCTGCCCCCTTCGCCATCCCCGACCTACCTTCTGCTGTCCCTGAACTACTCCTCGACATGCCTCCCACCGTTCCCAACTTATCCCCCACGGTTCTCAACCGACTCCCCGTAGTCCCGGACTTAACTCCCACAGATCCCAGCTTCTTCCCCGCGGTC
>NC_057756.1:9912610-9940889 GCF_004010195.1 Chiloscyllium plagiosum
CATCCTCTGCCCCGACCTCTTCATCCCCCTCCCCGTCCTCTTCGTCCCCTTCCCCATCCTCCTCTTCCCCTTCCCCAACCTCCTCATTGCCAGTGCCTTCCTCCTCATTCCACTCCGAGTCCATTCTTTTCTGAGTCTGTGCTGTCCAGCCACCTCAGCTCCACTTTTGCCTGCTCCCTGCAATGCTTCAGCTTGTTTCTAAATAAAATATCTCTATCTCCTTCAATTAACTCAATGTGCCACAGTTCACCACAGAGTGTGATAGTTCATTTCACGGAATTGTCACCCTTTGAGAGAATAGTTTCTGTTTTAAATCTGTCTTTATCAAATTACAACCTCTGCTCCACATTACACCGGATGAGGAGACACCTACTTTGTTCACCTCCTCTAATGCTGACGTATGGTACCTCTATTAGATCTCCTCTCATTCTTCTAATCAGCCCTGCAACATACCAATCCCTTCGGACATTGACCTTTTCCTGTAAAACTAGATGCCTATTATTAAGGTGACAGGAGAAAGTTTTAAAAAAGATAATGGGCAACTATTTCACAAAGAAAGTGGTTAGTGTGAAATGAACTGCCAGAGGAAGTAGTGGATGCAGGTACAGTTAGAGCATTTAAAAGACATTGAGATAAGTGATTAGGAAAGGTTTTGAGGGATATCGGCCAGGAAGTGGGACAAGTTTAATTTTGGAGCATGGTAGGCGTAGACTAGCAGGACCAAAGGGTCTATATGACTGTGACTTTATCAGGTTAATGACCTATAATAGAGGTAAAAATGTACATTGTAAGGTGATTGCAATAATTATTAACACAGAACTTAGATCCCCACATATCCAGAATCTGTATAATCTGCGGTGATTGACTAAACCTCTCACATCATGATGACAATATGAATTATTTGAGATCTAGACTGATTACTTCAGCGTTTTTGACTTGTGGGTGCCTTGCTATGTTGTATTAGAGTACTGATTGTTTTAATGGTAACCTTCCACAATTTTACTCTCTAGGTTGTCTGAGACACAATAATGCTGGGTAGTATCCTTATGTTTGTTCTATGCATAAACTAGGCAATTCCACATTTGAATATCATTTGTGCATTTCCCTTTGGCTGTTTAAAAAATATTTCTATTGTACTCCTGCAAAGTTTGGTTGATGATGGCTTGACATGATTCTTTTCTACATGATGTCTACTTGTGGTAAACTCAGGTCTAAAGTTTTTACCTTCAAACATAACGTGGTACCACAAAATTCTTGCTTTGTTGCTGAGCACTTCACAGTAATTGTTAATGTCTTCATAATGCAACCAATTTGCCTTCATCTCAATATTCATCTTTGGGGATGGGTGAATGGTGGTGGCAATGCAGCAATGTTCATGTTAGTCATGGTTGAGGTGGTATTATGAGACTATTAATCCAGAAACTCAGCTAATGTTCTGGTGATCTTGGTTCTAACATTGATGTGGAATTTCAATTCAATAAAAGTAGAGGTAATTCTTGGATAACGCAGGTTCTGGCAGCGCGATTTGCTTATAACAATTCCAGCAGTGATTGTTTCACGTGTTTCATTCTGTGCATGCACCGATATCAGCTCTGACGTCTCTGCACTGTTCTGTGTATGTCCCAGCATCAGCTGCTGTCAAAGGTATGTGAAAGATATAGTACTATACATTGAACAGCTTCATTTCAAAAATTAAACTCATGTTCATTGTTCTCCCTCTGAGACAAGAATATTCTTCTTTAGGAAAGATCAAAACTGTACCCAATGCTTCAGGTAAAGTCTCCCTAAAGCTCTGTATAATTCCTGCAGGACTCCATTACTCTGATGTATATCATTTGCCTTTCTACTTTGTTCCTGTACCCAAATATCACACAATCTACTCCTAGATTCTCTTTTTTTGCAAAAATGGAGGTGCATCATCACAAGAGTATTAGCAAGAATCGTTCAAGTGATAAAATTGCAGGTGGTGAATGCAAAAGAAAGGCTATAACACTGGAAGAGAAGCTAGATGTTATAAAGCATTTTGAGCATAATGAGAGAGCATGTGATACAACTCGGTTAACAGGAATGAGAGAGTCTACATTATGCACCATTGGAGGCAATGCTGACAAGATTAAAGCAAGCTGTATTGCTGGAACAAGTCTGAGTGCCAGTAAATCTGTGAGGTCATGGCCAAAAGAACTTGAGTAGGTGGAGAGGCTCCTTAGGAGATCAAACAAAAAAAGTGATCTGGGACCACATTTCTCGTCATAAAAGGAAAAGCTTAGTCCATTTGTGAAGACTTAAAGGAAAAAAGCTCAAAATCCTGCTAATTCTAATAACTGCTTTGCATCTCACAATGCATTGTGGTGAAGCTGCATGTGCAGATGAGGAGCATGTACTGGCATTTCCTCCCAAAGATAAAAAGAAAAACAAGGCTACACGTTAGATTGAATCTTCAGTTTGGATGAGACAGGTTTTTACTGGAAGCTAATGCAAGGAAGAACGTGCATTTCTAAGAGTGAAGCACATGCTCCAGGCTTTAAAGTGGCAAAGGATTGTATGACTGTGCTGCTTGATGCCAATGCCAATGGAGACTTAAAGTTTAAGCCTTTAAATTTAATGGTGCACCACTCTGCCAATCCACGAGCCTTGAAAGGTTACCTGAAGTCTACTCTAGGCATCTTCTTTAGGTCAAGCAAAAATGGTTGAATGATGGGACAATTTGTTTTTCTGACTTACTGTTGATGTTGGAAAATATTTTTAGGCTGTATTGCAAGAAAAGAAAAATTGGATTTCAAGATTCTCCACATCCAGGCTAGTGCGCTAAGCCATCCTGCCACCATTGGTGAACTTTCTGAAAACATCAAAGTGCCATTTCTATCCCAAAATCTCATTAAACCCATGGACAAGGTGCAATATCAACTTTTAAAACTTATTATTTAAGACGCATTTAAGAGACTGATTGCAGCTACTGACAGGGATAATAAGGACAGTGTTCTTCAATTTTGGAAGAGCTTTAACATCAAGAATGCTATTGACATTATTGTGGAAGCCTGGGTTAATCTCAGAAAGGACTGCATGCAGTTTGGCAGCAGCTTCTCCTGGAATTTTTTCAAGATTCTAAAGGATGTGAACTGTCAGAGGAGCTCCTAAACATCGAAGAGCATTGTGCTGCCCTTGCAAAGCAGATTGGTTTTGAAGAAGTGGAAAGTGAGGATATTGAAAAGCTGCTTGAGTCACACTGTGAAGACCTCTCGACAGCTGATCTACAACAGCTTGCACTAATGGGGAAGTGGAAGCTGGAGATGAAGAAGATGAAGTCCAGGATGCAACCCCACAAGAGCTTTCCACTCAATCTTAATTGAAATAGAGAGGCAGTTGTTACTCTTAACGGACAACAATTACAATGGAGCAGGGTAGTAGTTCTTCAGTGATATATGAGGAATGTATGAGGACTCTGGGACTGTACTCAATGGACATTAGAAGGATGGGAGGGGGGAATCTGATTGAAACTTACAAAACTTACAAAACACTGGACAGAGTGGACATTGAGAAGATGTTTTCACTAGCAGGAGAGATGAGGACCCTAGGGAACAGCCTTAGAGTAAAGGGCAAACCCTTTAAAATGGAGATAAGGAGAAGCTTCTTTAGTCAGTGAGTGGTGAATCTGTGGAATTTATTGCCACAGAGGGCTGTGGAGGCCATGTCACTGAATATATTTAAGACAGCGATAGATAAGTTCTTGATTGCCAAGGAGATCAAAGGTTAGGGGAATAAAGTGGGAAAATAGGGTTGAAAAATCGATCAGCCAAGATTGAATGGTGAAGCAGACTTGTTTGGCCAAATGGCATAATTTCTGCTGCAGTTGTCGTATGGTCTTATCATCCTGCTCCCTGTGAACAGATTCTTCACATGACAGAAGAAAAAGGGCAAAGCAGCAAAACCTGGATGTCTTTCTTTAAAACAGGCCCCAAGAAACAGTCAGAAGACAATGAACCATAGCCATCCATTTCTGCAACCACAACTGCACCTGAAGATGGTGATCAGGGTGATGATGACCTTCTGCCCTGCATTAACAATATTTTTGAATGTAATGTGCTAAACTTACTTCCATTTCATTAATAAATATGATTTAAATCTTCATTCAGACTGTGCTATTCTTTTTGTTAGACATTTGGGTGATTTTTGAGGGATCGTGAGTGATATTTTTTGCTGATTTG
This sequence comes from Chiloscyllium plagiosum, assembly GCF_004010195.1. Classification (NCBI taxonomy): domain Eukaryota; kingdom Metazoa; phylum Chordata; class Chondrichthyes; order Orectolobiformes; family Hemiscylliidae; genus Chiloscyllium; species Chiloscyllium plagiosum. The sequence goes on from NC_057756.1 coordinate 9,916,813, forward strand.
CTCATAACCCCACTTTTCCCACATACCTTCTTCAGTGGATTCAACAACAGGCAAAGCAGACAATGAAACTGTAAGGTATGATTCTGTGAATATGACTATGTCAGACTATTGCATCACTAGTCTGTGAGACAGATCTCTGAATTTTGGCAAGACTCCTCAGGTGATTGTAATGAGGACTTTGCAGGGTCAACAGGGCTGTTTATGCTATTGTCTTTTCTGGTGCCGAGTCAATGTCAGGTGATCCATCCGGTTTCATTTCCTTGAGACTTTCTTACAATTCGTAGAACTAAATAGTTTGCCAGGCTATTTCAGAGGGTAGTTGAGAGTCAATCACATTGCTGTTGGTCTGGAGTCAGATATAGGTCAGACCAAGTGAGGACAGCACTGAAGGACACTAATGAACCAGATGGGTTTTCTCTAACAACCAACAATGGTTTCATAGTCGTCAGTAGATTCTTAACTCCAGCTTTTTTTTAAAAATTGAATTCAAATCCCACCATCTGTCCTAAACATTAGCTGAGTTTCTAGATTAGTAGTCCCGCGATAATGCCACTAGGCCAACACATTCATGGGTACATAAATAGAAAGAGTTTAGAAGAATGTGGGCCAAATGCTGGCAAATGGGATTAGATTAATTTAGCATATTTGGTCAGCATGGATAAATTGGACTGAAGGGTCTGTTTCAGTGCTGTGCAACTCTATGACACTGTAAATGGTTGGAGGCACTAGATACTGCAAAGAGTATGGCCTTGTTAACATTCTGGCAATAGTACTGAAGACTCGTGCTTCACAATCTGCCACACCCCTAACCAAGCTCTTCCAGTACAGTTACAACATAAGCATCTACCTTAAAAAGTGGAAAATTGCCATGCTACCCAATCAGTCTCTGCTTGATACCCATAGTCTCTCATCAATCTACAGATAGTCTCGTGATCCACAGAGATCCACAGGTAGTCTGTCATTGGTCCCCAGAGTCTTTTTCCATGATCTTCAGTGAGTCTATCTCCTTGATCCACAGTGAAACCCTTTCCCTGAATCACATTGAGTCCCTGTCCCTGATCTCCAGAGCCTCTCTTCCTAATCTTCACAGCGCATCTTTCCCTGATATCCAGAGAATCTCTTTCCCTCTTCTCCAACAAGTCTCCTTCTCCAATCCCCAGATTCTGTTTCCCTAGTTCCCAGTGAATTTCTTTCCCTAATTTTCAAACAGTCGCTCTGCCTAATTCCCACTGAGTCCCTTTGCCTTATTCTCAGTGAGTCTCTTACAATGCTACCAAGTGAGACTTTGTCACTGATCTGCAGTGAATCCCTTTCTCCGATCTCCAGTAAGACCCTTTCTTTGTTCCCCACTCTCTCTGATTCCCAAGTTTGACCCTTTCTCTGATCCCCAGTGGGAGTCTTTTACTGATCACCAGTGAGCCTTGTTCTCTGATCCCCAGTCCCTTTCTCTGATACCAAGTCCATTTCTCTGGTCTCCGGTAAAGTTTTTTTCTCTGATCCCCACTCCTTTTATCTGATTTCCAGCGACTCCTTTTCTCAGATCCCCATTGAGTTTCTGCTCTAATCCCCAGTCTCTTTCTCTGATGGTGAGTCTCATTATCTGATCACTACTGAGGTTCTTTCTCTGAAGTCACTCCTTACCTCTGATCCCGCGTGACTCCCTTTCTGTGATCCCAGTGGGATTCTTTCTCTGATACCATCTTTCCATGATCCTCAGTGAGTCTCGTTCTCTGATCCCCAGTGAGTCTCTTTGTCTGATTCCCAGTGAGACTCTTTTCGTGATCCCAATCTCTTTACCTGATCCCCAATGAAACTCTTTCTCTGATCTCCACTGAGTCACTTTCCCTGATCTCCTGTGAGACCCATTCGCTGATTTCAAGTAATTCCTTTGGTTGGATCCATAGTGAGATTCATTCTGTGATTCTCCAGTCTCTTTACCTGATCTCCAGTGCAACTATTTCGCAAATACCCACTGAGATTGTTTCTCTGATCAGAAGTGACTCTCTTTGCCTGATCCCCAGTGAGAATGTTTCTCTGGTTCCCAGTTTTTTTCCTCAGATCTGCAGTGAGACTCTTCCTCTGATCCCCAATTAATCTCTTTCTCTGATCCCCAGTGAGATTCATTCCATAATCCCCAGTGAGATACTTTATCTGATCCCCAAAGAGTCTCTGTATAAGATCCCCAGTCTCTTTTTCTGGTCCCCACCCTCTTTCTCTGGTCCCCAGCCTCCCTCTTTGGTCCTCAGCCTCTTTCTCTGATCAGAAAGAGGCTAGTTTTCTGCCTGTTTGTCCAATATAGTGTTTATTTTTTAGCCACCAGGATACATGAACATCAACTAGCCACAAAAAGACATGACCCTCGCTCTCACTAGTATCTTCACATAGGAAGGACACCGCTTCAACTAGGACAACACATTCATCCTAGGACAAGACAAAGAAAGACACGCACAAGTATTCCTAGAAGCACGGCATTCCAACCGGAACCCTATCAACAATACATCGAGTTAGACCCCATCTACCACCCCCTGAGAAAAGGAACCGGAAGTGACTTCATCACAGGAAATAACATCACCACAGGAAATGACATCACCAACCCAAAGAAACCCAAGCATATAAATAGAAAGCAGGAATTTTCAGCATTGATTTGCATGAGGTCCACTGAAGATGTTACTTAGTAAGGTAACGAAACATCTGGAAATGAACCTTTCAGCTCAGCGAGCAAACCTACATCCTTAACTAACTATTAACTCTTGAAAGATTTTAGTGTCTGGGTCTCAGATTACACTCCTAATAACTGCAAATAGTTTGAGCTTAAAAGAGAGTTTTAAAAAGGCAAGTTCACTTGTGGGAGTAAGGTACAGGACTCCCAAGAGTAACAAGAAAGTGAACCATGAAGGAACATGACCATGAGATAGAGGAGCAGAACTATGCCATTCAACCTATCGGCTGTGCTCTGCCATTCGATCATGGTTAATTTGTTTTTCAATCCCATTCTCCTATCTTCTTCTTGTAACCTTTGAGCCCTTTACTAATCAAAACCTATTTATCTCTCTCTTGAGTGCACTCAACGACTTTACCTCTACAGCCTTCTGTGGGAACGAGTTCCTTAGATTCACCATCCTCTGGCTGAAGAAATTCCTCCATATCTCAGTTTTAAAGGTTCATCCCTTCACTCTGACGCTGTACTTTCGGGTCTGAGTCTCTGCTACTAGTGAAAGCATTCTCTTCACATTCATTCTATCCAGGCTTCTCAGTATTCTGTCAGTTTCAATGATATCACCCTGATCTGTCTAAACTCCATCAAATACATATTTAGTGTCCTTGACTGCTCCTCATTTGACAAGTGCTTAATTCCCATGGCTCAGTGGTTAGCACTGCTATCTCACAGCGCCAGGAACCTGGGTTCAATTCCAGCCTCGGGCGATTGTCTGTGTGGAGTTTGCACATTCTCCCCCTGTCTGCATGGGTTTCCTCCTGGTGCTCCCGTTTCTTCCCAGAATCCAAAAATGTGCAGGTTAGGGTGGATTGGCCATGCTAAATTGTCCTATAGTGTTAGGTACATTAGTCAGGGGTAAACGTAGGGGAATAGGTCTGGTAGGTTGCTCTTCAGAGAATCAGTGTGGACTTGTTGGGCTGAAGGGCCTGATTCCATACTGTAGAAAATCTAATCTAATCAACATTCCCTAAACCTCCTCTGGACCCTCTCCAAAGCCAGCATATTCTTCCTTACTTACAAGGCCCAAAACAGCCATAGTATTTCAAAAGGCAGACTGACCAAAGCCTTATGAAGCCCCAGCAGTACACCTCTGCTCTTTATTCTAGACCTCTTGAAATGAATGCTGATATTGCATAACTACCAGTTGAACCTGCATCTTACTCTTAAAATAATCCTAAACTAAGATGCCTAAGTCACTTTATATTGCAGATTTCAGAAGCCTTTCCCATTTAGAAATTAGCATGTGCATCTATTCTTCCTATAAAAGTGCAAATCCTCATCTTTCCCATATTGTTTTCCACCAGCCACTTCTTTGCCGACTCTCCTAGCCTGTCCAGGTCCTTCTGCAGCCTCCTGCCTCCTCAAGATGACCCTGTCTATCCACCTATCTTTGTTTCATCTGCAAACATAGCAGCAATGCACTCATTTCCCTCATCCACATTGTTAATGTATAATGTGAATAATGTTTCTAACCCTTATTCCTGAGTAAATAATGACAGAAATGTACACTGATAATCATGGGAGATTATAATCTACATATTGACAAGAAAAGTTAGATGGAGTAAGGTAGCCTAGATGTAAAGCTGACATAATGTTTTCAGGATAATTTCTTAGAGTAGCACCTTCTGGAGCCAACTAGAGAACAAGTGATGTCCAACCTAGCATTGTGCAACAAAATAAGGTTAGATTACTTACAGTGTGAAAACAGGCCCTTCAGCCCAACAAGTCCACACTGACCTGCCGAAGCGTAACCCACCCATTCACCTAACACTACAGGAAATTTAGCATAGCCAATTCACCTGACATGCACATCTTTGCGACTGTGGGAGGAAACCCACGCAGAGAACATGCAAACTCCACACAGTCAGTCACCTGAGTCGGGAATTGAACCCAGGTCTCTGGCGCTGTGAGGCAGCAGTGCTAACCACTGTGCCACCGTGCCACCTACAGTACGTGATCTGGAAAAGCACAACAGTTAGACAGTATATGATGAGCAGAAAAGTCAATGTTTCAGGGCTGCTGAAAAGTTGCAACCTGAAATGTCAACTTTTCTGCTCATCAGATGCTGTTTACCTGCTGTGCTTTTAGATTTCTACATTTTGTCTACTTGGATTTCAGTATCTGCAGTTTTTTTGTCTTGGGGGTAGATGTTTGCAGGTAAAGGGATGATTAAAAAATGGTAAGCCTTCAAAAATGAGATAACACAGGTCCAGAGACAGTATCTTCCTGTTAGGGTGAAGGATAAGGTTAGTAGATGTGGGTAATGCTGTATGACTAGGGAAATTGAAGTTTTGGTCAAGAATAAGAAAAAGCATGTGTCAGGAATAGACAGCAGGGATCGAAAAATTCCTGAAAGAGTACAAAGGCAGTAGGAGTGGACTTAAAAGGGAGATCAGGAGGGCAAAAAGAGACATGAGACAGCTTCAGCAAATAGGGTCAAAGAGAATCCAAAGGGCTTGTACAAGTACTTTCATCATTTTTGTAAATGATTTGGATGTGAATACAGGTGTGTTGAACCTGCCATACAGTGTGTTATGTATCTAGCAAAGAAATTGCAAATCAACTCTCAATAATAATAATAAAAAACAAGGGTTCAAAAAAGGCTTACAAAGATGTTGCCAGGCTTTGAGCTGTAGAGAGAGGCTGAATAGGCTGGGGCTGTTTGCCCTGGAGCATCGGAGACTGAGGGGTGACCTTATAGAGGTTTATAAAATCATGATGGGCATGGATAGTGTAAACAGATAAGGTCTTTTCCCTGGGGTGGGGGAGTCCAGAACTAGAGGGCATAGGTTTAGGGTGAGAGGGGAAAATATTTAAAAGGGACCCAAGAGGCAACATTTTCATGCAGAGGGTAATGCGTGTATGGAATGAGCTGCCAGAGGATGTGGTGGAGATGTAGTGGACAGCAAAGAAGGTTACCTCACAGTACAATGGGATCTTGATCAGATGGGCCAATGGGCTGAGGAATGGCAGATGGAGTTTAATTTAGATAAATGTGAGGTGCTGTATTTTGGAAAGGCAAATCAGGGAGGACTAATACACTTATGGTGAAGTCCTGGGGAGTGTTGCTGAACAAAGAGACCTTGGAGTGTAGGTTCATAACTCCCTGAAAGGGGAGTCACAAGTAGATAGGATAATGAAGAAGACATTTGTTATGCTTGCCTTTATTGGTCAGTGTATTGAGTATGGGAGTTGGGAGGTCATGTTGCGGTTGTACAGAACATTGTGGAATATGACACTTTTGGAATATTGTGTGTAATTCTCATCTTCTTGCTATGGGAATGATATTGTGAAACTTGAAAGGTTTCAGAAAAGATTCACAAGAATGTTGCCAGGGTTGGAGGGTTTGAACTATTAGAAGAGACTGAATAGGCTGAGGCTGTTTCTCCTGCAGCGTCGGAGGCTGAGGGGTGACTTTATATAGGTTTATAAAATCATGAGGGACATAGATAGAGTGAAGAGGCAAGATCTTTTTCCTGGAGGCGGGAAAGTCCAAAACTAGAAAGACATAGATTTAAGGTGAGAGGGGAAAGATTTAAAAGGGACCTAAGTGGCAACTTTTTACACAGAGGGTGGTACGTGTATTGAATGAGCTGCCAGAGGAAGTGGTAGAGACTGGTACAATTACACTATTTAAATGGCATCTGGGTGGGGATATGTGGGGAGGAAAGGCTAAGAGGGATATGGGCCAATTGCTGGCAAATGGAATTGGATTCATATAGGATATCTGGTTGGCATGGACGGGTTGAACCAAAGGATCTGTTTGCAGGTTATCCATCTCTATGACCTGTGACTCCATTAAGGACAAAGGCGCAACAAGGGAGAGAATCTGGTCCTGTAAAGATCAGCAAGTCCACCTATGTGTGGAACAGAGGAGATGGGAAGATATTAAACAAGTATTTTGTATCAGAGTTTACAGTGCAGAAGGATACGGAAGATTTAGACCGTGGGGAAATAAATAGCACCAGCTTGAAAACTGTTCACATTACAGAGGAGGAGGAGGTGCTGCGCATCCTGAAATGCACAAGGTGGATAAGTCCCCAGACCTGATTAGATGTACCCTAGAACTCTGTGGGAAGCTCGGGAAGTGATTGCTAGGTCTTTTGTTTGACATATTTGTATCATCGATAGCCATAGATGAGAAGCTGGAAGACTGGAGGTTGGCTAACATTGTGCCACTATTTAAGAACGGTGGTAAGAAAAAGCCAGGGAACTATAGACTGGTGAGCCTGACATCAGTGGTGGACAAGTTGTTGAAGGGAATCCTGAGGGATAGGATTTATATGTATTTGGAAAGGCAAGGACTGATTAAGGATAGTCGATATGACTTTGTGTGTGGGAAATCATGTCTCACTAACTGAATACAAAACTGAAGAAGTAGCGAAGAGGAGTGGTGAGGGCAGAGCGGTGGATGTGATCCATATGGACTTCAGTAAGGCATTTGACAACATTCCTCATGGTAGATTGGGTAGCAAGGCTAGGTCATAGGCAATACAGAGAGAGCTCGACAGTCAGATACAGAACTGGTGCGAAGGGAGAAGACAGAGTGTATTGATGGACGATTGCTTTTCAGACTGGAGGCCTGTGACCAGCGATGTACCACAAGGATCGGAGCTGTGGTCACTGCTTTTCATCATTTATATTAATGATTTGGATGTGAACATTGGAGATATGGTTAGTAAGTTTGTAGATGACACCAAAATTGGAAGTGTAGTGGGCAGCAAAAAAGGTTACCTCAGAATGCAACAGGATCTTGATCAAATGGGCCAATGGGCTGAGGAATGGCAAATGGAGTTTAATTTACATAAATGTGATGTGCTAAATTTTGGAAAGACAAATCAGGGAAGAATTTGTACACTTAATGATAAGATCCTGGGGAGTGTTGCTGAACAAAGAAACCGTGGAGTGCAGGTTCATAGTCCTTTGAAAGTGGATAGAATAGTGAAGAAGGTATTTGGCATGCTTTCCTTTATTGGTCAGAGCAATGAGTATAGGAATTGGGAGGTCATGTTGCAGCTGTAAAGGACATTGGTTAGGCCACTTTTGAAATACTGTGTACAATTCTGGTCCCCTTCCTACTGAAAGGATGTTGTGAAACTTGAAAGGGTTCAGAAATGATTCATAAGGATGTTACCAGGATTGGACAGGGAGAGGCTGAATAGGCTGGGGTTGTTTTCCCTAGAGCTTCAGAGGCTGAGGGCTGACCTTATCAAGATTATAAGGTGCATAGATAGGGTGAATAACCAAGGTCTTTTCCCCAGAGTGGGGGAGTCCAAAGCTAGAGGACATAGGTTTAGGGTGAGAGGAGGAAGATTTGAAACAGAACTAAGGGGCAAATTTTCACACAGAGGGTGGTGAGCATGTGGAATGAGTTGCCAGAGGAAGTGGTGGAGGCTGGTACAATTACACCATTTAAAAGGCATCTGGATGGGTATATGAATAGGAAGGGTTTAGAGGGATATGGGCCAAGTGCTGGCAAGTAGACCAGATTTATTTGGGGTATCTGGTTGGCATGGCTGAGTTAGCTGGAAAGGATTATTGCTGTGCTGTACAGCTCTATGACTCTTAACTGCCCTTTTTGAAATTAGGGAGTGGTAATAAATGCAGGTCTGGACAGTGCCCACATCCTGTGAATGTTTTTTTTTAAAAGTCCACCTGTCAAAATTACTTTCTTTCACACATTCAAATTACTTGCAGGTTTGCCAGGGTTCTTCTTTCAATTTCATTTTGTTTGTGTAAATGTTTCAGAAATTAACTCATATGTTCTCAGAATAGCTTTCTTTCAACTGCATCATAATCCATATGACAGTTTGACATGAATTTCAAATGCTCCACCTTTTGGTCAGCTTGCTTTGCATCATCAGTGTCCAGTTTTCCTTCAATCTCAAAAAGCATTTGAGAATGTAATTAAATGAAGTTGGAAGAATTCAGTCTATAGACTTCACTAGGGGTGTGGCTCCATAGCTCAGGGGTTAGAGTATTGGTCTTATCAAACCAGGGGTTGTGAGTTCAAATCTTACTGTGGCCTTTCTTATTCCTTTGATAAGGTGCCTCATGGGAGGCTGCTGAGTAAGGTGAGGGCCTGTGGTGTTCGAGGTGAGCTTCTGGTATGGATTGAAGATTGGCTATCTGACAGAAGACAGAGAGTTGGGATAAAGGTTCTTTTTCAGAATAGCAGCCAGTAACAAGTGGTGTCCCACAGGCTTCAGTGTTGGGGCCACAGCTGTTCACTTTATATATTAATGATCTGGATGAGGGGATTGGGGCATTCTGGTGAAGTTCACCGATGATACGAAGTTAGGCAGACAGACAGGCAGTACTGAGGAGGTGGGGAGGCTGCAGAAAGGTTTAGACAGTTTAGGAGAGTGGACTCGGAAATGGAAGATGAAATTCAACTTGAGCAAATGCAAGGTCTTGCACTTTGGAAAAAAGAATGCAGACATGGACTATTTTCTAAACGGTGAGAAAATTCAAAAAGCCAAAGTACAAAGGGATCTGAGAGTGCTAGTCCAGGATTCTCTAAAGGTTGACTTGCAGGTTGAGTCTGTGATTAAGAAAGCGAATGTAATGTTGTTATTTATCTCAAGAAGGTTGGAATATAAAAGCAGTGATGTGCTTCTGAGACTTTATAAAGCTCTGGTTAGGCCCCATTTGGAATACTGTGTCCAGTTTTGGTCCCCACACCCCAGGAAGGACATACTGGCACTGGAGCGTGTCCAGCGGAGATTCACACAGATGATCCCTGGAATGGTAGGCCTAACATACAATGAACGATTGAGGATCCTGGAATTGTATTCAGTAGAGTTTAGAAGGTTCGGGGAGATCTAATAGAAACTTACAAGGTAATGCATGGCTTAGAAAGGGTGGACGCTAGGAAGGTGTTTCCATTAGACGGGGATGCTAGGACGCGTGGACATAGCTGATTAGAGGGAGTCAATTTAATACAGAAAGGAGACATTTCTTCAGCCAGAGAGTGGTGGGCTTGTGGAATTCACTGCCATGGAATGCAGTGGAGGCCGAGCTGTTAAATCTCTTCAAGGTAGAGATTGATAAATTCTTGATGTCACAAGAAATTAAAGGCTATGGGGAGAGTGCAGGTAAGTGGAGTTGAAATGCCCATCAGCCATGATTAAATGGCAGAGTGGACTCAATGGGCCAAAAGGCCTTACTTCTACTCTTATGTCTTATAGTCTTATGATCTTAATATTTAAATATTTATAAAATAAAGTTTCATTCAAATGAGTTAGATGAAAGAATGACTGAGTAAAAGGAGACTTGACTGTGTGAGTGATAGAATAAAATCCTACATAAGGATTTAATTTTGTTTTGGAAAATGACCTAGAGGTTGAAGAATATTGGCTTCAGTAAGGAGGTTGGAATAATCAGTGAAGATAAGAAACCTGAATTGTCACAAGAATAACTCTCTGGATTGTTTCCTGATAGTGTTGTGACTAGATCTCAGGTGCAGAAAATTAGACAGGAAGAAATGGAGTTTTAATAGCATATGTTGTTTTTAAAAGAAAGTTTAAAAGGATGATGCTAATACATTCAGCCCATTTCATTTCATAAAAAGTCAATACATTGAGACAGAATTCAAAGAGTTCTACCAAACAGCCTACTCAGAGACAGAAAGAATACCTGAACACAAAGTAATACAGTTGGTTCTCATATAACGTGATAGTTCTGTTCTCATGCAATCTTGCATTATAAAAAAAAAATCATTCAATAACCATGCGATTTAAACTAATGGGACTGGAATCACGTTCTAGCAAATAGAGGGAAGGAAAGTTCAAGTTCTACAAATAGCAGTCTAAAATCTTTTATTGCGTTAAAGCCAATTCATGTTGAAGAAACACACGCTTTATGACAACCACTTGTACTGAGGCATTGGAGACCACCTTAAATATTCATCAGTGAGGAATGGACAATGGTCCATTGGGTTGTTGTTCCATCAAAGTATCATAATCTTGCCTTAGAGTAACTCAGAAGATTATAATGGCAGGTCATGTAGATACTGGAAATCATAGGCTAAAACATTTAAATATTTTCATAGCCCAGGATTAAATGAAAATAGTTTGTCAGGAGTTGCCAAGCATGCCACATGTGTCAGGTAATGCAGAAAGCACAAATCTTAATTGAACATCTGCCTATAATTCCGATAGAGGCTTATGAAGAACTGTCTACCTGAGTCTCAAAGGTAGTGCAGGGCTCCTAACTAAAATCATAAATGATAATTTGCAACTTTTAATGATTATACATGACTCCAGAAGAATTCCTGAAGTAATGCCTTTAGGGAAATATTATTGCTGAAGTAGTAGTGGAAAAGTAGGTTCCGGTTTATACAAGTTAAGGATTTCCCAAAGCTAGAGTAAAATCAAGATTCACATTTTATGTCACAAATATTCAGAGAAATGATGATTAGTTTGTGAGTTAAACAATTTATATTTGCCTATCTGCCACAATGTTAAGATACTTTGGAATTACATTGTTACAATTTTGCCATTAGTAATACTGCCAATAAGTCCATCAGAATTGTTCCTAATATCTAATGTATGAACCTGAGGTTAGAGGACTGCTTAAATTAATAAGCCACAAAAGAAACCAATGCTCAGAAATTATACTTCCAACCTATGTTCATGATTTCAGGGAGAAATTGGCCAGTGAATGTGGGTTAGGCTTTGAAGAGCACTCAGCACATAATGAAAACTCGAGCAGATCAAATGGTCAAAATTCAGTACTTTGGTGCAGGAGACAATGTGTTGTTCCCTGTCATTGGGGACCCATTAGAAACAATGTCACTGGTCCTGATCAGATCAAAAACAAACCTGATTATGTCAATTATATAGTAAATACTCAAGACAGGAGAAAGAAGCAGTGAGTATGTCATGTTAACATGTTGAAAGATATTATAACAGAGGTGATAATCAGGAAGAGAATGTACTTACAGTAATGAAAGTAGAATGTAAAATGGAAATATTTGGACAACTGGAAAATGAATAAGAAATTGAAAATTCAAACATTGATCCTCCAATAGATTGGTAAACACAGCAGAATTTAAAAGAGCATAGAACTATATAATTGACATAATCAGGCCTACTCCGCCATTCAATAAGACCATGGCTGATCTTTTTGTGGCCTCAGCTCCACTTATCCATGCTCTCCTCATATCCCTTAATCCCTTTATTATTTTTTTAAAAACTACCTTTTCTTTGAAAACATCTGTAAAAGTAGTGTCAACTACTTCTCTGGGCAAGGAATTCCACAGATTCACAACCCTCTGAGTAAGAAGTTCTTTCTCCATTCAGTCCTAAATCTTCTCCCTCTAATCTTGAGGCTATGCCCTCTTGTTTTAGCTTGACTTATTAGTGGAAACATACTCTCAATTTCTATCTTATCCATTCCTTTCATAATTTCATATGTTTCTATAAAATCCACACACACCCCCATTCTTCTGAATTCCAATGAATATAATCCCAGTCTACTCAGTCTCTCCTCATAAGCCAACACCCTCAACTCCAGAATCCACTTAGTGAATCTCCTCTGCACCCCCTCCAGTGCCAGTACATCCTTTCTCAAGTAAGGAGACCAAATCAGCGTACAGTATTCCAGGTGTGGCCTCACCAGCACCTTGTACAGCTGCAACAGTTACCTCTCTGCTTTTAAACTCAACCCCTTTAACAACGAAGGACAAAATTCCATGTGCCTTCCTAATTACTTGTTGTACCTGCACACCAACCTTCTACGATTCATGCACAAGGACATCCAGGTTCCTCTGCATAGCAGCATGCTGCAACTTTTTACCATTCAAGTAATAATCATTTTTACTGTTACTCCTAGCAAAATGTATGGCTTCATATTTATTAACGTTGTATTCCATCTGCCACACCTTTCTGCCCATTCACTCAATGTATCTATATTCCTTTGCAAAGTTTCACAGTCGTCTACACACTTTGCTCTCATCTTAGTGCCATCTGCAAACTTTGATACCTTACACGTGGTCCCCAACGCCAAATCATCTGTATAAACTGTAAATAATTGCAGTCCCAACAGCAATCCCTGAGACACACCACTAGTCACTGATTGCCAGCCAGAATAGCACTCATTTATCACCATTCTCTGCTTCTTGTTCATCAACCACTCCTCTATCCATGCTAATACATTACACCTAATGCCAAGCATCCTTATGCAGCAACCTCTTAAGCTTCACCTTGGTGAAGATCTTTTGGAAATCTAGGTACACCACATCCACTGGGTCCCCGTTGTCCACCTTCCTCAAAATGTCTTCAAAGAATTCCAAAAGTTTTGTCAAACATGACCTACCCTTCATGAACCCATGCTGTGTCTACCCAACATGACAATTTATATCGTGGTGCCCTACTATTTCTTCCTTGATATTAGACGCAAGCATCTTCTCCACTACAGAGGTTGTGCTAACCACCTATAATTCCCTATCTTTTGTCTACCTCCCTTTTTAAACAGTGCCGTCACATTATCTGTTTTCCAATCTGCTGGGACTGCCTCAGAATATGACGAATTTTGGAAAACTACAAGTGCACCCGCTATTTCTCTTTTAGTATTCTGAGATGCATTCCCTCATGGCCAGGAGACTTGTCTATCCTTAGTTCTGTTAGCTTGCCCAACACTACCTCTTCTGTAATAATGATTGTTTCCAGCTCCTCACCTACCTTTGTTTCTTTGTCAATTACTGGCATGTTATTAGTATCCTCCATTGTGAAGACAGGTACAAAATACCTGTTCAATACTTTGGCCATTTCATCACATCACATTGTGAAATGCTCCTTCTCATCCTCTGTAGGACCAATGTTTGCTTTAGCCACTCTTTTTTGTTTTATATATTTATAGAAACGTTTGCTATTCTGTCTTTATACTAGGAGATAGTTTTTTCTCATGTTCTATCTTACTTTCCTTTGTAACTCTTTTTGTGGCTTTTTGTTAACCTTTAAAGTGTTCTCAATCTTCTAATTTCATGCTGCTTTTGGCCACTTTGAATGCCTCCTCTTTCAATTTGATAGCCTCCCTTATTTCCTGAGACACCCATGGCAGACTACCCCTTTTTCCTGCAGTCCTTCCTTTTCACTGGAGTATACTTTTGCTGAGCACTTTGAAAAATTTCTTTGAAAGTCCTCTACTGCTCGTCAACTGTCCCACCATAAAGTCTTTGTTTCCAGTCTACTTTAGCCAACTCCTCCCTCCTCTGATTGTCATCTCCCTTATTTAAGCACAGGACCCTGCTATTGGACTTTATCTTCCCATTCTCCATCTGTATTCTAAATTCAACCATACAGTGATCACTCCTTCCAAGAGGATCCCTGACTATGAGGTTAATTATTCCTGTCTCATTATACAGGACTAGATCTAGGGTGGCCTGCTCCCTCATCAGTTCCATTACATACTGTTCAACAAAACTATCACAGATACACTGAACAAACTCCTCCTCAAGGCTACCCTGACTGAACTAGTTCAACTAATCTTCATGCAGATTAAAATCCCTCATGACAATAGCCATACCATTTTTAGTTATTTCTTTGTTTATTGCCCACTCCAATGTGATGTTATTATTTGGTGGCCTATCGACTACGCCTATCAGTGACCTTTTCTTCTTAGAATGTCTCATTTCCATCCAAATGGATTCGACCTCATGATCCATAGAACTCGTAACGTCTTTCAGCACCATCTTGATGTCGCCCTTGAATGTCAGAGCTACACCACCTCCCCTACCTTCCTGTCTCTCCTTCTGAATAGTCTGATACTCCTAGATATTTAATTCCCAGTTATGACCATCCCGTAACCATGTCTCCGTAATGGCTACTAAATCATATTCATTTGCAATGATTTGTGCCATTAACACATCTACTTTGTTATGAATGGTATGAATATTCAGGTAAAGTGCCTTTATGCAAGCTTTCTTACCCTCATGATTTCCACCACCTCTAATATCTCCTGAGTTATCCTTCGTTTTTGCCTCTTTCATAGTCTGCCTTGTATTTAAACCCTCCTGCACACATGCTAACCTGCTGCTTACCTTTATATTTATCGCTATATTTCCTGTCATTTCTCCTTTCCTTTCTCCCCGACTCACAAGTTTAAAGTCCTAGTGAGCACCCTATTTGTCCTTTTCACTAAAACTCTGGTTCCAGATCGGTTCAGGTGGAGACCGTCCCATCAGTACCAATGCCCCTGCTTCCAAAACTGATGCCAAGGCCCCATGAAATGGAACCCCACTTTCCCACATCATTCCCTTAGCCACATGTTTACTTCCTTAATTTTCTTATCGCTAAGCCAATTTGCACGGGGCTTGGGCAGTAATCTGGAGATAATGACCGTCAATGACCTCTCCTTTAATTTTATTCCTAGTGCTTGATAATCCCCAAACAGGTCCTCCATCCTACCCTTGCCTATGTTGTTAGTCCACAACAACTGAATCCTCCCCTTTCCAATCCAATATCCTTTCAAGCCGGTCGGAGATGTCCTGCACTTTGGCACTGGGCGGGTAACACACCATGTGGGACTCCCAACCTGGCTTGCAAAGGATACTATCTGTCCCCTTTCACAACTACATTTTTTTGCTCCCCCCTCTTGAGTGGCCTTCTGCACCATGGTGCCTTGGTCAGTTGGCTCATCCTGTCCACAGCCCTTTTCCTCATCCACCACAGGGAGCAAGTATCTCATACCTGTTAGAAAAGATCAAAGGCTGAGGCTCCTCCACTCCTGAACTAAGGATCCCCCTACCTGCCTCACTTGCAATCACACCCTGTTGTCCCTGACCACTGACTGAATTTGAATTCGGTGTGACTGCTTCCTGAAACAATGCATCCAGGTAAGTCTCCCTCTCCTGGGTGTGCTGCAGTGTTTGAAGCTCAGATTCCAGATCATCAACTCTGAGCCGGAGTTCCTCCAGCAACCAACACTTGCTGCAGATGTGGTCACTGCCATTCACAATGGAATCAGCCAGCTCCCACATCATACAGCTACAGCACATCACCTGCCCAGCCATCTCTACTTAGTCAATTACTGTATTATTTTATATAAATGTATTTGTTAAATAATTTCTAGTTCTTCTCTGCTATGGTCTTTTCCCAATAACATTTAGATAAAGGGTTAGATATCATCCCATTTTATCTTACAAAAAAACTATTAACGTGACTCATGAATCATATTGAGTCACAAAAACCGAAGCTTAATTATCATATTGGTGCTAAAATTGGATCAGTGACAAAGCCTCTGCATTGAATATTGTAATACACCATGGGAATGAAAGCAGATTCATATCCTATTCCAGGATTGGAGGAATGTATTGAACAAATTTGACACATATGAATGGAGGTAGGTTTGCTCTGTGAGCTGGAAGGTTCGTTTGCAGATGTTTCATCTCCATACTCAGTAACATCATCAGTGAACCTCTGGATGAAGCACCAGTGGTATGGCCTGCTTTCTATTTATGTGTTTAGGCTACCTTGGGTTGGTGATGTCATTTCCTGTGGTGTCATCATTTCCTGTGGTGATGTAATTTCTTGTTCTTTTTCTCAGGTAAATGGGATCCAAGTATGTTTGTTGATAGAGTTCCGGTTGGAATGCCATGCTTCTAGGAATTCTCGTGTGTGTCTCTGTTTGCTTGTCCTAGGATGGATGTGTTGTCCCAGTCAAAGTAAATACTTTTATTTATATTGAGGGAGTTTTACCTGTGAGCAAGATAAACAAGTGTTCAGAAGAAAATAAAGTTAAAATGCCAGAAATTGATTTTGTGTTCCTTTCATAAGAGGAAACACCCATAAATGGGGTTAAAAAAAGATGTTGGGTTTCAATTTCTTAGTTTTACAGATGTCTTGGCTGAAGCTGAATGTATAAAACAGTTTCTCTTGAGACAAGGAGATAGTTTAGAACAGTTAAGCAGTAGATTACCTCAGTCGGAGGAATTTAATTTCAGGGTTCCAGGCCAGATGTGTTTAGTTAAAATTCTGAAGTGGTTGTGTGAAGTTAAGAATTTCTAAACTCAATTGTATGGAGAATTGTGCAGAGGCTATCAGATTTTCAAGACAAGGGATTGAGGCCACAGGATTGTTCAATCCTATGTGTAACAGAGAAGGAAATTTTCACTAGTGTTTGAATACTGCAACAGGATGTTGTTGGGATTAATGGGATTGTATTTCAAAATTTTTAAAGATGTGTTTTATGCAAACAGTTTGAGTTCTATTTTATCTTCATTTTCTTTGCATCACAATGTTCTGTTTTACATACTGCTTAGGGTGTTGATATGTCCAGAGTGTGTCCAAGTGAAGGGTGTGGGAAAGTAGATCCAGTGTGTATACAGATGAGGGATAAAGGAAATATAGCGGCCTGGATTTTCCTCTGGCCAGACTGTCCCTCTTCCAGTGTAGGTGGCTGTTGTGTTTGAGGACCTTCCAGTATCTCCATCTAATTTCCCATCATTAAAGACTCCAAAGTATTTGCTGAAGAAACTGCTAGACAATTTCCCTAGTTCTGTGAAGCTCCAAAGTTCTCAATTTAAATTAGAGGATTTGGAACTTCCGATGATACTGATTTCCTGAGGAAAAAGTTAGATTATTACATAAAATGTCAAAATCTTGAGTAACTATTAAACTGGCCTGTCTTACTGATATCACACACTCCAACCTACAGCTCTCTCAGACTCCTTATACATTCCAGACCATGACTTCTCCTCTCTCTCCCTCGGGTGCTGACAAGCTTGCACCACTTTTGATCTGACATCTCTACTCCCCTTTCAGACCCGATGTATTCCCCTTGCAAACCAGTACCCGTCTCTGTTCCAAGCCCGCATCAACTGCTCATCACTTACACTGGACTCAACCTCCCCCTGCTCTCTGGGCCTGATCAGGTATATCCCAGAGCTTTGTAAGAAGCTAGGGAAGGAATAGTTGGTCCCCTTGCTGAGATATTTGTATCATGATGAGATGCTGGAAGATGAGAAATTTATTTAAAAAAAGGCTGTAAGGAAAGGTCCAATGTCAGTGATATGGGCAAGTTATCGGAGGGGATTCTGAGAGACAGGATTTACATGCGTTTGGAAAGGCAAGGATTGATTAGGGATAATCAACATTGTGTTGACTTACCAGGCCATAGGGGCTGGTCTCTCTTTAGAGAGAAAAATGACTGGGGGTGATTAACCTGAGGGCTACCAGACCTCAGGTGATAGAAGAGGTTGAGAAGGAAAGTCCTTCATACTAACCACGAACCGCTGATGGGAACTGAAACAACACTGTTGGCATCACACTGCTCTGCGAACCAACAATCCAGCTAACTAAGCTAAACTGATTTCCTACTGTGAGTGGGAAATAGTGTCTCACCAATTTATTGAGTTTTCTGATGAGGTGACAAAGGAAGTTTTTGAAGGCGAAGTGGTAGTCATTATCTGCATGGACTTCAGCAAAGCATTTGACAAGGTCCCTCCTGGACAACTGGTTACTATAGTTGGATCACATGGAATCGAGAGGGAACTAGCTAATTAGGTACAAAGTTGGCTTGAAGATAGGAGACCGAGAGTAGTAAAGAGTCGAATTCCTGTAGAGGGCAGTGTGCACTTGCAACAAACATCAGTCATAGATTGGAGAGTGAAGTGAAAGTACCTACTGACAGGCGGTGCGTACATAAGGTTGTTGATCCAGTTCCTCTGGGACCTCAACACCTTTTCCTTCTTCTACTTGCTGGAAAAAAAGGTGCGAGGCCTGCCAGCAGCTCCTTGTGCTACTAGCTGACAACAAATCCCTCACTTCAGATATGGAGGTCATTAGGGCCAAAATGAGGGACTACTATGTAGCTCTCTTCTCTGCAGATCCATCCAGTGATTATGCCTGTAGATTTCTGTAGGAGCAGATGCCAAAAGGCTTGACCTCTCTATCAGCTTGCTGACTGGTGACTGTCTTTCCAGGGGCAAAGACCCAGGCTGGACAGGCTGACTATGGAGGCCTTCAAGATGTGCTGGAACATTTGAGGGAGGGATGGGCACTTATGCGTGGTCCTGGGGGAAATGTATCATGGCTGGAGAGATGCCCCTTTCTTGGTGCAAGGCTGTCATTACTCTGTTGCCTAAGAAGGGGGATCTCCATTTGTTAAAGAAGTGGAGTCCAGTCTTCCACCTTCGCACGGATGACAAAATCTTTGCCAGGGCACTGTGCTGGACCACGTGATACATCCAGACTAGCCCTACACTACCCTGAGCCAAAGCACCCATGTTAACATCCACTTTGTCCAGGACATGATCCATTGTTCTCAGTAGGCTAGCCTGTTGATTGCCTTTCTCTCCCTTGATTAGGAGGAGGCATTGTGAAATCATCAGCGAGCATACCTTAGGTCAATTATAAAGCAGCTGAAAATTGTTGAGTCTAGAATACTACCCTGAAGAAAACCTGCAAAGATGTCCTGGAATTGATATGATTGAATTCCAACAAGCATGGCCATCTTCATATGACATCGTGTCTGCCCCCGATACGGATTGATTCTAGTTTTGCTTGGGCTTTGTGATGTCAAGGGCTGTCACTCTTATCTCTGGAATTCAGCTTTTTTGTCTATCTTTGAACCAAGGCTATAATTAGGCTAGAGCTGAGTGGCCCTGGTGGAACCAAACTGGAAGTCACTGAGCAGGTTATTGCTGAGCAGATGCTGCTTCATAACATTGATATCATTTTCCATCACTTCACTGATGATGATCAGGAATAGAATAATGGAACTGGAATTGCTGAGATGAATTTGTCTAGCTTTTTGAGTACAGGATATACATGCACACTTTTCAATGTTGTCAGGTAATGCCAACTGGGATTGCCTAGCTAGGGGAGTGGCACGCTCTGCAGCAAAAGTCTTCAGTACTATTACCAGAATGTTGTCAGGCTTATAGTCTTTACGCAATCCAGTATCTCCAGCTGTTTCTCGATATCAGAGTAAATTGAATTGGCTGAATATAAAAAATCTCTAATGCTAGGGACCACTTAAGAAGGCAGAGATGGATCACTTACTTGACAGTTTTGGCTGAATGCTGCAAATACTACAGTCTTCTATTTTGCGCTGATGTATTAGCCTTTACATTCATTAAGGGTGGGGATATTTGTGGAGCTACCTCCTCCAGTGATTTAGTTCTCCACCACCTTTCACAATTGAATGTGCCAGGACTGCAGAGATTAGATCTGACCCATTGGTTGTGGGATAATTTATCTCTGTTCATGACTTGCGGCTGATGCTTTTGGGCAAGCAAATTGTCCTGTTTGGTGGCTTCACCAGGTTGATACCTCATCTTCAGGTATGCCTGGTGCTGTTCCATTCCTGCCCTCCTGCAGTCTCCATTGAACCAACTCGCTTAGCAGTTACTGAGCACTCTTAGTTGAAATCCCCTTCCTTCACAATATATTTTGCTCCCTTGCCATCCTCAGTGCGTACTCTAAGTGTTGTTCGATATGGAGGAGTATTGACTCATCAGCCAAGGGATTATTCATGGTAATTGCCAGGAGGTTACTTAGCCCATGTTAAACCTGAACCCACGAGACTTCGAAGCAATGTTGAGGACTCCCAGAGCAACTCCCTTCCAACAGCATACCACTGTGCTGCCACCTCCTTTGCCAAGGTTGTGTTTATTGGATGATACTGTATTGGAACAGTTGCTGTTTGGTAGCTAAATAATCTGTTATTCTGTTAAGATTTCCAATAGTGTTATTGTTCCAATTTCATTTGTTGTATTTTAAGAATAGCGTATGAATAAAATATGTTTTGCTTCAAGACAAATCAAATTACATCTGGAATCCAATGCCTCGCTCTTGCCTTTAAAAAAAGTAAAAGTTCAAGTCTAGACTATCATTTCAATATTTTTTGAGGAGGTTTTGTCTGCTTCATAACAAAGGTAATCAGCAGGAGGCTTTGTTGCCCATGTTCAACCTTGACCCATGAAGCTTCATGGGGCTCGAAATCAATGTTAAGAATTCCCAGGGCAGCTCCCTCCCAATTATATAGTTGGTGCTCCTGCCTTTGCTACCATTGGGACAGGATGTATCCAACGATGGTGAGGGTTGTGACACTGACTGTAAGACATCATTCCAAATATTGTTGTACACAATTCCAGCTGAGTGCTAACCAGCATCTTTTACACAAAATTCAATAATTTCTGCTTTTCCATTGTTCACCTTATTCTGATACAAAATCATTTAACACTTCTGAATGCAAAAATATTTTTCTGGAAGAAACTCCTCATTGAATGCATTTTCAGATCCTTACTGAACAGAACACTTTACCATACTTGATGCTCATGGAAAATTATTTCAGCAGCATACTGATGATGATTATGGTAGAGCCAAGAAATTTTCAGGCACATATTATTCAAAAGAGACAGATGTAGACATAGCAGATCCACTGGTTATGATTTTCCAGAGCTTCCTGTATACCAGGATCATCACAATAGAAATTGGAAGGGTAGATTAGATTACAGTGTGGAAACAGGCCCTTCGGCCCAACAAGTCCACACCGACCCACCAAAGCGCAACCCACCCATACCCCTACATTTACCCCTTACCTAACACCACGGGCAATTTAGCATGGCCAATTCACCTGACCTGCACATCTTTGGACTGTGGGAGGAAACCAGAGCACCCGGAGGAAACCCACGCAGATACAGGGAGAACGTGCAAACTCCACACAGTCAGTCGCCTCAGGCGGGAATTGAACCCGGGTCTCCGGCACTGTGTGGCAGCAGTGCTAACCACTGTGCCGCTCATAACGTGGAGATTCCTTGACCCGCTGGAACCTTCTTCCCCTCCCATACCCTGCCCTCTGACTCCATGCCCTCCCCCAAATCCATCTCCTGTGGTTTTAGATTCGATTAGATTACATTACAGAGTGGAAACAGGCCCTTCGGCCCAACAAGTCCACACCGACCCGCTGAAGCATAACCCACCCATTCCCCTACATTTACCCCTTACCTAACACCACAGGCAATTTAGCATGGCCAATTCACCTAACCTGCACATCTTTGGACTGTGGGAGGAAACCGGAGCGCCCGGAGGAAACCCACCCAGACACGGGGAGAACGTGCAAACTCCACACAGTCAGTCGCCTGAGGCGGGAATTGAACCCGGGTCTCTGGCGCTGTGAGGCAGCAGTGCTAATCACTGTGCCACCGTGCCGCCCACAACAGAGTTGTCAGGCCAGTTCAGAGGGCAATTAAGTGTCAATCAGTCAGATGAACTGATGTGAGATTTGAATTCCTTTGGTGCATAGCACAAGTGTCCAATAAAGGACAGAGAAGCAGGCAGCACTTCACGATGAGATTCCGAATTTGGGGAAATCTTAGCAGGACCTATACACTTAATGGTAAGGTCCTAGGGAGTGTTGCTGAACAAAGAGACCTTGGAGTACAGGTTCATAGCTCCTTGAAAGTGGAGTCGCAGGTAGATAGGATAGTGAAGAAGGTGTTTGGTATGCTTTCCTTTATTGGTCAGAGTATTGAGTACAGGAGTTGGGAGGTCATGTTGCGGCTGCACAGGACATTGGTTAGGCCACTGTTGGAATACTGCGTGCAATTCTGGTCTTCTTCCTATCGGAAAGATGTTATAAAACTTGAAGGGTTCAGAAAAGATTTACAAGAATGTTGCCAGAGTTGGAGGATTTGAGCTATGGGGGAGGCTGAACAGGCTGGGGCTGTTTTCCCTGGAGCGTCGGAGGCTGAGGGGTGACTTTATAGAGGTTTACAAAATTATGAGGGGTATGGATAGGATAAATAGACAAAGTCTTTTCCCTGGGGTTGGGGAGTCCAGAACTAGATGGCATAGGTTTAGGGTGAGAGGGGAAAGATATAAAAGAGACCTAAGGGGCAACGTCTTCACGCAGAGGGTGGTGCATGTATGGAATGAGCTGCCAGAGGAAGTGGTGGAGGCTGGTACAATTGCAACATTTAAGAGGCATTTGGAAGGGTATATGGAAAAGAAGGGTTTGGAGGGATATGGGCCGGGTGCTGGCAGGTGGGACTAAATTGGGTTGGGATGGACGGGTTGGACCGAAGGGTTCTTACCTTGTGCAATACGGGCGGCACGGTGGCACAGTGGTTAGCACTGTTGCCTCACCAGCCCCAGAGACCTGGGTTCAATTCCTACCTCAGGCAACTGTCCCCATGTCTGTGTGAGTTTCCTCCGGGTGCTCCGGTTTCCATGCTGTACATCTCTATGACTCTAAGTAGATTTTAGGACTAGATGGTGACATGTCAATGAGAGAAGAAAGATGAAGGTTTTGGGATGGAGGATCTGGGCGGCACAGTGACTCAGTGGTTAGCACTGCTGTCTCACAGCACTGGGGTCCCGGGTTCAATTCCAGCCTCGGGCAGACTGTCTATGTGGAGCTTGCACATTCTCCCCGTGTCAGCGTCGGTTTCCTCCCATAGTCCAAAGATGTGGCGGTCAGGTGAATTGGCCATGCTAAATTGCCCATAGTGCTAGGTGTATTAGTCAGAGGGAAATGGGTCTGGGTGGGTTACTCTTTGGAGGGTCGGTGTGACTGGTTGGGCCGAAGGGCCTGTTTCCAGACTGTAGTGAATCTAATCTGAAAAGCTAGATGACTGGAAGCATAGCTGCTACAACAAGAGCCAAGAATGACTACAATAAATATCTCAGAGGCAAGTTACAGAGACAGTGGGCAATGGGGGATTGGTGGATATGGAAGAGGTCAGGTCAGAAACATAACAGATGGCAACAGGTCAGCAAAACATGTCACAGACAGGAGGGGAAGCATGAGTAATCCTGGAAGGGATCATGAAGCACATACCCAAACTGAATGTCAGCTCAAAGCCAGCAGTGAAAATTTCCATTGATGGTCTTCCAGGACATATAGGTTGTACTTTGTGAACAGAGGGGGGAAACAGTGTCAGTGTATTCCTCTGGCTCACTAGAGTCAATGCTGAGCTATCACTGCAATTACCTCCCATTTTCTCACGGACAAACGGAAGCCCAGCTTGACCGCCAGTTTCACAAGGTTCTTACCTTGTGCAGTACGGGCGGCACGATGGCACAGTGGTTAGCACTGTTGCCTCACAGCGCCAGAGACCTGGGTTTAATTCCCACCTCAGGCAACTGTACCCATGTCTGTGTGGGTTTCCTCCGGGTGCTCCGGTTTCCTCCCACAGTCCAAAAATGTGCAGGTTAGGTGAATTGGCCATGCTAAATTGCCCATAGTTTGACACGCTGATAGCCATGCGGCTGATGCAGCTACCACCCCCACGCTGATTGATGATGTCACTTCTGCCCCCATCATGGCCACTCCCACAGCCACTTCCGCCCCTCACATCATCGCTGATGCCACACGCTCAGTGACTTCCACCACCCCTACTGCCGTGTCTGCC
>NC_057756.1:9943329-9960750 GCF_004010195.1 Chiloscyllium plagiosum
GTGCTGGAAGAGCACAGCAATTCAGGCAGCATCCGAGGACAGGCAAAATCGACGTTTCGGGCAAGCCTTTATTCCTGATGAAGGGCTTTTGCCCGAAACGTCGATTTTGCCTGTCCTCGGATTTTGCCTGTCCTCGGATGCTGCCTGAATTGCTGTGCTCTTCCAGCACCACTAATCCAGAATCTGGTTTCCAGCATCTGCAGTCATTGTTTTTACCAAATTGCCCATAGTGTCCAGGGGTGTGCAGGTTAGGTGAATTGGCCATGCTAAATTGCCTGTCGTGTTAGGTGAAGGGGTAAATGTAAGGGAATAGGTCTGGGTGGGTTGCTCTTCAGAGTGTCGGTGTGGACTTGTTGGGCTGAAGGGCCTGTTTCCACACTGTAAGTACTCTAATAAAACGATCAAGAACCACAACATACAATCTTTCCCACACAAACCCATACTGTTTTTTGCTAATACGTCCATGTTTTTTCCAAATGTGAGTAAAACTTGTCCCTAAGATCTTCTCCAATAATTTCCCTGCCTCTGGCATGCTTAGAGATCCCAAATTCTCTAACTTTTCAAACAAAATTATCCAAGAAATGCAGTTGACACTGTCCTTTTCCCAGGCACAGAGGAAATTATACAAAGATCCAGGAACAAAGATGAAACAAACATTAACAGACGTCTACAATCATTAAACAAAATAATATGTAATGTTTTTCATTGATATTACCATTCTTTTGGTCACAAAACAACAAAATAATCAAAATAAATAAAATAACTTCTCCTCTGGCCAGTCAAGTAACAGGACAGGAATAGTGATAAAGGGGTTAAGAAGCACACCATGTTTGCCAGATCTCTTTAACAATAAGAATGTGTGTTCAGTAAGCAGAATAGCTAACTAAAATGCTGCATTTGGTAAACCTTATTGTGTGGATGCATAAGTTGGAATGTGTGAGAGACGATTTCGGTACAAATAGTTAAGATGAGCATGACCTCAGAGTCTAAGGAGAATAGAGCCGTGGGGGTAGGGTAAAACATGCTTCTCTATAATAAAGGACGAGACATCTGCTGTTACAGAGTAGAAAAACAAGTCCTTGATTGATAAGACCACTAACTCTGACAGAGAAGAATAAGTCCTTGACTGATAAGACTACAGGGTAGAAAAACAACTCGGGAAACCGTTGCAGACTTTGTGAGAATGTGAACCTCGTGACTCTTTAGAGCTATAGAAGGGAGGAGCTTGAACTGTATTTAATCGAAAACTTTGTTAGCCTGGCGCGCCTTTTTTTTTCAAGGGTGCCCAACTCTGCAGACTTGTTAATAAAACTTTGTTTTCCTGAATTTGTCTAGAGCGATTATTGAGAAGCGATTTTCGTTTCTAACAGAATGCAACAAAGAAATTTCAAGTGCCCTTTACCCAAAGACAATTGGCTCATTGCCTGTTGATGGTTCACTGGTAGCAGCCTGTACTATCTACAAGATGCACTGCAGAAATTCACCAAATATCCTCAGACAGCGTCTTCCAAACCCACAACCATTTCCACCTAGAAGGACAAGGGCAGGAGATACATGGGAATACCACCATCTGCAAGTTCCCTTCCAAGCCACTGTCCATCCTGATTTGGAAATAAATGTTGCTGGATAAAAATCCTGGAATTCCCTCCCTAAGGGCATTGTGTGTCAACCGACAGAGCTCACCCCTACCTTCTGAAGACAACTCGGGATGAGCAATAAATGCTGGCCCACAAATGAATTTTTTTTAAAGTCATTCCATGAGTAGACTATATTTACTTTGGGCTCACTCTCCCCTGTTACAGATTGAAAGAAGCATTTACTGTCCATCTTTATATTACCTGCTAGTTTACACTGAAAGCTTATTTTTTGAAACAAACCATAACTGCAGGAAGCATTAGTCAATAAACCCAGTGATAAACAGAGACCTAAATCCACTTCCACTAGTTCCAATTCTAAAATAAATAGATATAAATTACAGCGGGGTGACCTTACTGATAGCCTCCAGCTCTCAAGGTACAGGTTCTGCTCCCTTGGCTGTTTGAAGCTGTTATTCATAAACTGATTTTTGAGAATTGCTCCCGACTGATTAAATAAAACAAAAACATCGTTGCCATGTGTCTTATCACAGTTTCCTCTTCCAAATATGATAAGTGATTGGTTAGTCACCGCCACCATCACTGGTCATTGCTTGAATACATTTATTTTGAGGTGATCATCTTTGTTTCAGAACGATCCATTCCTATGAGGTAATACCGTTAGGAAGGCAACAAGGAATGGAAACAGTAAGGCCCACTCTCTACAAACGTTTTCTCTTGTACTCTTCAGCGAGTATGGTAGCTTCAAATCCGCATGTGAATTCAGGTAACCCTTGAACAACCACCTTTGCAACCGTCGGCTGTCTTATTTTGAAAAAGGAAAAGTTGATCCAATAAATTCTACTCTGACCACATTTCACAAGTTACACACACGGTGTCCCTTTACTGGGCAAGACACATGGCGCAACTATTTTTGTTTGAACCTGTTACGGAGTTGGTAACAGGGTGACTCCCAGTCCACGATGAGCACAATTGCTCTTTTTCACTGAGTGGCCACACCGACACTCAACTCAACACTAGAAAAAAATATTTTTTCTGATGAAGCGTTAAATCTGTTTTTCTCCCTCCGCGGATTGTCTCTTACATCCCGGGTACTGTCCCCCTCCAAACGTCGAATGCTTTCATCTGAATGTCCGTCGGTAGATTCTGAG
Source organism: Chiloscyllium plagiosum (assembly GCF_004010195.1). Taxonomy (NCBI): domain Eukaryota; kingdom Metazoa; phylum Chordata; class Chondrichthyes; order Orectolobiformes; family Hemiscylliidae; genus Chiloscyllium; species Chiloscyllium plagiosum. The sequence goes on from NC_057756.1 coordinate 9,946,076, forward strand.
AGCAGACCGTTATGGTAATGAGGTGGACGTTATGCTAATTAGGTGACCGTTATGCTAAACCGATCACCGCGCGGCCGATGGGTGGAGCTTCATCACCGCCCGGACCAATAAGGAGAGGGCCGTGGGTGATTGACAAGGCGGTGCGGTGAAAGGGCGGGAAGCTGACAGGCGGCGGGAAGGAGGTGGTCGGTTTGGTGAAGAGCGGCGATGTGTTCGGGTACCATTTCCGTCAACCGAAGGTCGCTCTGTGCAGAGGACAAAACGTCTGCGACACAAATCCCCAGCTTGGCGAACAGACCACAACAATGAGCACCCGAGCTACAAATCTTCTCGCAAACTTTGAAGATTGTATCTCACACATTTGATTTGAGATTTTTGAAGAAGTGAGAGATGATTTATAAGGACAGAGTGGTGGATGTTTCTACATGTCCCTCATGACAGGCAGGTGAAGTGACATGGGATCCACGATGAGCTGGTAAGATGGACGTAGAATTGGCTTGGTCATTGAAGACAGAGAGAAGCGTTGGTGTGTCCCTCTGACTGGAGATCTGTGAGCAGTGGTGTTCTGCGGGGATCAGTGCTGGCACCCCAGTTGTTTGTACAGAGGAACCTCGATTATCCAAATACCAATTATCCGAAAATCGGATTATCCGAAGGAGATCTCCAGGTCCCAACAGAAACATTACATCAAAAACATGTTTCCAACAGTAACCACGTCTTTTGTTTACAATGATTAAACAGGCTGAACATTTGAGCAGTGAAATAGCAGATAGAATTGAACCCAGATAAATGCAAGGTGAAACATTTTACATATTGTTTTCACTTAAATGTCAAAGGATAAGAGACAACCTGATAGAGGATTACAATATGATGAGAGGCATGGATAGAATGGAGAGTCAGAGTCTTTTTCCCAGTGTAGAGATGTCAGTTAAGAAGGGGACATGGGTTAGAGGTAAAAGGAGGAAAGTTTAAGGGAGATTTGCAAGGCAAGTTCTTCATGTCGAGAATGGTAAGTGCCTGGAATGCACTGCTAGAGGAGATGGTAAAATAGATGTCACAACATTTAGCAGACATTTTGACAGATCCATGAATAGGCAGGGAATAGAGAAATATTGACCACATAGAGGCAAAAATGTTCTTGTTTAGAAAGGTGTTGTGTACCAGTGCAATCTTGGTGGCCAAACAGCCTGTACCTGTCATAGAGTTGCATAACACGGAAACAGACACTTTAGTCCAACTTGTCCATGCTGATCAGATATTGTAAATTAATCTAGTCACATTTGCCAGTATTTGGCTTGTATTCTTCTAACCCTTTCTTACTCATATACCCATCCAGATGTCTTTTAAATGTTGTAATTGTATCAGTCTTCCTCTGTTCGCTCATTCAATACACACACCACCCTTTGCATGAAAAAGTTGCCCCTTAGGTCCCTTTTAAATCTTTCCCCTCTCTCCTAAACCTATACCATCTACTTCTTGACTCCCCCACCCCAGGAGAAAGATGTTGATTTACCCTATCCATGCCCCCCCATGATTTTATAAGTCTCTGTATGGTCACCCCTCAGCCTCCAATGCTCCAGGGAAAATCGCCCCAGCCTATTCAGCCTTTCCCTATAACTTAAACCCTCCAACCCCAGCAACATCCTTGTAAATCTTCTCTGAACCCTTTCAGGTTTCACAACATCCTTCCTATAAGATGGAGACTAGTATTGCACACAGTATTCCAAAAGTGGCTGAACCAATATCCTGTGCAACCACAACATGACCTCTCAACTCCTCAGTGCTCTGACCAATAAAGGAAAGCATACCAAGTGCCTTCTTCACTGTCCTATTTCACTATCTCTACTTTCAAGGAACTATGAACCTGCCCTCTAAGGTGTCTTTGTTTAGCAACACTCCCCAGGACCTTAACATTAAGTGTATAAGCCCTGCCCTGATATGCCTTACCAAAATCCAGCACCTCACAATTATCTAAATTAAACTCCATCTGCCACTCCTCAGCCTATCTGATCAAGATCCCATTGTACTCTGAGATAACCTTCTTCAATGTCCGCTACACGTACAAATTGGTATCATCTCAGACTTACTAACCATACTCCCTATGTTCACATCCAAATCATTTATATAAATGATGAAAAGCAGTGGACCCAGCACTGATCCTTCTGGCGCACCACTGGTCACAGGCCTCCAGTCTGAAAAGCAACCCTCCACCACCACCCTCTAACTTCTACCTGCAATCCAATTCTGTATCCAAATGGCTAGTTCTCCGTATTCCATGAGATCTAACCTTGCTAACCAGTCTCCCATGAGAAACTTTGTCGAACGTCATATAGATCACGTCTACTGCTCTGCCCTCAGCAATCTCTTTGTTACTTCTTCAAATAACTCAATCAAGTTCATGAGACATCCAGGTTTCCCACGCACAAAGCCATGCTGGCTATCCCTAATCTGTCCTTGCCTTTCCAAATACATGTAAAACCTGTCCCTCAGGATTCCCTCCAACAACTTGCCTACCACTGATGTCCGGCTGACCAGTCTTTAGTTCCTTGGCTTTTCCTTAGCACCTTTCTGAAATAGTGGCACTACGTTAGCCAACCTCCAGTCTTCCGGCACCTCACCTGTGACTACTGATGATACAAATATCTCAGCAAGGGACCAGCAATAAATTCCCTAACTTCCCACAAGAGTTCTAGGGTGCACTCGATCAGGCCCTGGGGATATATCCATTTGCATGCATTTCAAGACATCCAGCACTTCCTCCTCTGTAATATGGACATTTTTCAAGATGTCACCATCTATTTCCTCACATTCTATATCTTCCATGTCCTTCTCCATAGTAAACACTGATGCAGAATACTTATTTAGTATCTCCCATCTCCTGTGGTTCCACACATAGGCTGTCTTACCGATCTTTGAGAAGTCCTATTCTCTCCCTAGTTACCGTACATACATGAGTAATAGTCAAATGTTTTTTGACTACTTTTAAAGGTTCAACTTATGGGGTCGACTATTACATGGATACTACTTTTGAGGGGCTGACATTCATGCCCATCAAATTTCATACTGTATCATTAGCAGAAGCCCAAATGATCTCGAAACAAATAAAAAAAACAAATTATGGTAATTTTGAAAACTCAGTGCGGAACACAACAGCCAATGGACTGGAAGACCAGGAGCAGAGCGGAACAATCGACAGACTGGAAAGCTGGAGCATTGACTCATAAATGTTGATCTTTTATCTGTGAAGAACTAGGGTTGACTTTTACATGAGATATATGGAAAACTCTAGGATATGTGGCCAAAAATAGGGGGTTGACTTTTATGAGATCAACTATTCATCAAGTATACGCGGTACTCTTTTGTCCTTAATGTATTTATAAAATTCCTTTGGATTCTCCTTAACTGTATTTGCCAAAGCTATCTCATGTCCCCTTTTTGCCCTCCTGATTTCCCTCTTAAGTATACTCCTTCTGCCTTTATACTTTTTTTTACAGAATTGAGGATGATCAGCCATGATCATAATGAATGGTGGTGCTGGCTCAAAGGGCAGAATGGCCTACTCCTGCACCTATTGTCTATTATCCCTATGGAACCAGGCCCTTTGGCCCAACAAGTTCACACCAACTCTCCAAAGACTCATTCCCCTAACCTAATATCCTATATTTTTACCCCTGACTAAAGCACCTAACCTACACATCCCTGAACACCACGGGCAATTTAGCATGGCTAATTCACCTAACCTGCACACCTTTGGATTGTGGGAGGAAACTGGAGCACCCAGAGGAAACCCATATAGACTAGGGGACAACGTGCAATCTCCACACAGACAATCGCCTGAGGCTGGAATTGAACCAGGTTGCTGGTGCTGAGAGGCAGCAGTGCTAATTAGTGAGCCACTGTGTCTCCCTCTGGATTCACTCTTCTAAGGATTCATTTGATCTCTGCCGTCAACATCTGATATATGCTTCCTTCCTTTTCATAACTCAATTTCTCTTGTCATCAAGCATTCCCTACACCTACCATCCTTGCCCTTCACCTTAACAGGAATATACGTTCCCTTGACTCGTTATCTAATTTTTGAAGGCTTCACATTTTCTAGCCACCCCTTTACATGTGAACATCTGCCCACAATCAACTTTTGAACATTCTTGCCTAATATTCTCATAATTGGCTTTCTTCCAATTTATAATTTTAACTTTTAGATCTTCCTGTATTGTTCATTGTTCTTGAGAAGAGAAGGTGAAGTAAATATTTACTGAAGCTGTCCTGAATAATGGATTTAATAGAGGTAGCTGGCAGATAGTGCTTCCTCCAGACCAATGGATAGGTCACTCGGGGTTTCAGAACAAAGAAGTAAAAGAATGAGAAAAAATGCTTCACACAGTGCATTAAGATTTGGAATATGCAAGGATGTTTGAATCAACTTCCATCTGATCTTTGTAATTTGCAGGTTTGTCAAGGAGAGAGCAAAGAGACAATGCAGGTACAGCAGATAGAATGGCTTCCTCGTGCTGTAAGTTCTCAAGAGGAGGATTTTTATGTTATTATTATTATTGACAATTCAAAGCAGCGGAAGCAGATTTGGTAATAACTTTCTAAAGATAATTAAATACTTAAACTGCTAACATCCGTGGCATTGGTTTGTGAATAGGTGGAAAAGTGGGACTAATTTAATAGCTCTTTGAAAGAGCTGGCAATACATGATGGGCTGAATAACGTCTTACATTGTGTTGTCATGTGATTCTTTAATAATAATCTTTGACATTAAAATATTCACAATGCAAACAAATAAATGGAAAATGACTAATCCCTGTTAATTCCACAACAAGAAGTGAACATTGAAAAGGAGAGATGTACGTGCTGTGATTTTATTCGAAAGAGTGTAGAATAAATTCATAGAGATGAACAGCACGGAAACAGACTCTTCAGTCCAATTCATCCATGCCAAGCAGATATCCCATCCCAATCTAGTCCCACCTGCCAGCACCTGGCCCATATCCCTCCAAACCCTTCCTAGTCATATACCCATCCAGATCCTTTTTAAATGTTGTAATTGTACCAGCCTCCACCACTTCATCTGGCAGCTCGTTCCACACATGTACCACTCTCTGTGTGAAAACGTTGCCCTTTAGGTCTCTTTTAATATTTTTCCCCTCTCACCCTAACCTATGCCCTTTAGTTCTGGACTCCCCCACCCCAGGTAAAAGACCTTCTCTATTTATCCTATCCATGCCCCTCATAATTTTATAAGCCTCTACAATGTCACCCCTCAGCCTCCGACACTCCAGGGAAAACAACCCTAGCCTATGCAACCTCTCCCTATAGCTCAAATCCTCCAACCCTGTCAACATTCTCGTAAATCTTTTCTGAACCCTTTCAAGTTTCACGACGTCTTTCCGATAGGAAGGAGACCAGAATTGCGCGCAATATTCCAACAGTGGCCTAACCAATGACCTGTACAGCCGCAACATGACCTACCAACCCCTGTAGTCAATATTCTGACTAATAAAAGAAAGCATACCAAACGCCTTCTTCACTATCCTATCTACCTGCGATTCCACTTTCAAGGAGCTATGAACCTGCACTCCAAGGTCTTTTTGTTCAGCAACACTCCCTATGACTTTACCATTAAGTGTATAAGTCCTGCTAAGATTTGCTTTCCCAAAATGCAGCACCTCACATTTATCTAAATTAAACTCCATCTGCCACTTCTCAGCCCATTGGCCTATCTGATCAAGATCCCGTTGTAATCTGAGGTAACCTTCTTCACTGTCCACTACACCTCTTATTTTGGTGTCATCTGCAAACTTACTAACCATACCTCTTATGCTCACATCCAAATCATTTATATAAATGATGAAAAGTAGTGGGCCCAGCATGGATCCTTTCAGGCCTCCAGTCTGAAAAACAACCCTCCACCACCAACCTTTGTCTTCTACCTTTGAGCCATTTCTGTATCCAAATAGCAAGTTCTCCCTGTATTCCGTGAGATCTAACCTTGCTCACGGGTCTCCCATGGGGAATCTTGTCGAATGCCTTACTGAAGTCCATACAGATCACATCTGCTCTGCCCTCATCAATCCTGTTTGTTACTTCTTCAAAAAACTCAATCAAGTTGTGAGACATGATTTCCCCACTAAAGCCATGTTGAATATCCCTAATCAGTCCTTGCCTTGCCAAATACATGTATATCCTGTCCCCCAGGATTCCCTCCAACAACTTGCCCACCACTGACGTCAGGCTCACTGGTCTATAGTACCCTGGCTTGTCCTTACCAGCTTTCTTAAACAGTGGCACCACATTAGCCAACCTCCAGTCTTCCGGCACCTTACCTGTGACTATCGATGATACAAACATCTCAGTAATAGGCCCAGCAATCACTTCCCCTGCTTTCCACAGAGTTCTAGGGTACACCTGATCAGGTCCTAGGGATTTATCCACTTTTATGCATTTCAAGATACCAGCACTTCCTCCTCTGCAATATGGAAATTTTTCAAGATGTCACCATCTATTTCTCTATATTCGATCTCTTCCATGTGCTTTTCCACAGTAAATACTGATGCAAAATATTTGTTTAGTATCTGCGTCATCTCCTGCAGCTCCATACAAGGACCGTATTGCTGATCTTTGAGGGGCAAGATTAGAGTGGTGCTGGAAAAGCACAGCAGGTCAGGCAGCATCCGAGAAGCAGGAAATTCGAAGTTTCAGGCAGAAGCTCTTCATCAGGAATGAAGGGATCCTGCCCAAAACTTTGATTTTCCTGCTCCTCCGATGCTGCCTGACCTGCTGTGCTTTTCGAGCACCACTCTAATCTTGACTCTGATCTCCAGCATCTGCAGTCTTTACTTTCGCCTAGCTGATCCTTGAGGGGGTCTATTCTCTCCTTATTTACCCTTTTGTCCTTAATGTGTTTGGATTCTCCATAACTCTATTTTCCAAAGCTATCTTATGTCCCCTTTTTGCCCTCCTGATTTCTCTCTTAAGTATACTCCTACTGCCTTTATACTCTTCTAAGGATTCACTCAATCTATCCTGTCTATACCTGACATATGCTTCCTTCTTTTTTTTAACCAAACGCTCAATTTCTTTAGTCATCCAGCATACCCTATACCTACCAGGCTTTCCTTTCATCCTAACAGGAATATACTGTGTCTGGACTCTCGTTATCTCATTTCTGAAGGCTTCCTATTTTCCAGCCGTCCCTTTACCTGCAAACATCTGTCCCCAATCAGGTTTTGAAAATTCTTGCTTAATACCATCAAAATTAGCCTTCCTCCAATTTAGAACTTCAAATTTTAGATCTGGTCTATCCTTTTCAATCACTATTTTAAAACAAATAGAATTATGGTCACTGGCCCCAAAGTGCTCCCCCACTGACACCCCAGTCACCTACCCTGCCTTATTTCCAAGAGTAAGTCAAGTTTTGCACCTTCTCTAGTAGGTACATCCACATACTGAATCACTTAACAAATTCCTCTCCATCTAAACCCTTAACACTATGACAGTCCCAGTCGATGTTTGGAAAGTTAAAATCCCATACCATAATCACCCTATTCTTTTTACAGATAGCTGCGATCTCCTTACAAATTTGTTTCTCAATTTCCCTCTGACTACTAGGGGATCTACAATACAATCCCAATAAGGTAATCATCCCTTTCTTACTTCTCAGTTCCACCCAAATAACTTCCCTGGATGTATTTCCAGGAATATCCTCCCTCAGTACAGCTGTAATGCTATCCCTTATCAAAAACGCCACTCCCCCTGCTCTCTTGCCTCCCTTTCTGTACTTCAAGCATTTGTATCCTGGAACCTTAAGCTGCCAGTCCTGTCCATCCCTGAGCCATTATGTCGAGTAAGCCAATCGATATAGATCATGAAGGCATTTTTGATGAGAAAACTGTGGTTGTGCAAATTCTTTGGAGAAGATAACAGGGGAAAGTTTAAAGGAGAATCAAGAGGCAGTTGTTTTACACAGAGGGTGGTAGTGCCTAAAATGTGCTACAAGAAGAGATGGGGGAAACAGATACAATGACAATATTTAAGAGGCTTCTTGCTGGATACATTAATGGTGTGGAGAAAAGGGATACAGATTGCGTAGAGGGAAAAGGATTTTAGTTTAGAAAGGCATTGTATATCAGTGCAGGCTTGGTGGGCCGAAGGGCCTGTTTCTGTGATGTTCAGTTCTTTGTTCTTCAGTTTTCTTTGTTCTTTCATCACAGCATAGAAATTTTTTTCATCACAGAGTGAAAAGGATTGGTTGAGGTAAATAGCAGGTATGTATTAAAGGGAATGCATCTGAATAATCACAGGAGTGTGAAAGGAATAAAAGTTTATTCTGATAGGTTGGGATGAAGAAAGGTGGAATGAAGCACGTGTTTAAACACTGTTGTAGTTTAGATGTTTCTGTGCTGCAATATTATGTTTCAGATTGGATTGTCTATTATTCTGTCATTTTAAAGTATCTGTTGATGTTTCTGACCAAATTTTCCAATATATACAAAGTGAGTATACATCTCGTCTGTCCTATCTTGTCGCCTCTGCATGTATTTATAATGGCAAACATGGTCCTCCTGTCCAACCCAGTGTATTCCGACAGCTTTTGAAACTAAGAGAAAAAGGACAGAGAGGTTTCAAACAGTAAGTATATAAATCTGTCAAAATGATGACACAATGTAAATCATAAATCTGGTATAAAGTTCACTGAAAAAAATGATCATTATTGTTTATCTTTTATTTGTGCTCAAATTGGCTCATATTTATTGTATGAAAACAGTGGCTATACTTTATTGGCTGCATTTGTGAAAGGGATTACGTAGAGGCTTGTCTGTCAACATATTGGACAGCCATATTTTACACAGCAAGATCCCATAAACAATGTATGAGTGAATCATTTGGTAATGTGATCTTTCAGAGCTGATAGAGGTGTAAACATTGGCCAGGACATAGGGGCTATACACTCTCCCATCCCCAAACCTCTCATCCCAGCACACTTTATAGAAGGACTTTACTTTGTTGTTTTTATGTCTTTAAAAACTTGGAGAACAAAAATAAAGAACTAGTCGTGATTGGAACTCCGTTGACTTTGTTGACTATGAGGTTGTTGATTGGGGCTGTTGAATATTAACAGGGGACGCAACTCCTCTTCATTAACTGTAATGGTTTGGAAGTCATTTGGAGGATGATGCCTATCTTTTACCAGAACCTGATCACTGTCTGGAACATGGTTGAATCGCATCACGCTTATCCTCTCGCAGGAGTAGCAGCGGTCGTCAGAGAGCCGTTGCTCAGGAATCTGCACCTCCGTACTCGCGAGTTCAAGTGGCTTTCAGAAGGTATGGCCGTAGCTGCAAGGCCGTAGCTAGGGTCGAAGACGTGCTGGATGGCGGGAGTCTGGGCTGGATGCTGCCACAGGATGTAGCAAGCAGGGCAGCGGTAGATGTCCGGTTCGTGGCCACTGCCATTCGACGCCTTAAAACGGCGGTGCTCGGACTCAACATAGTGCACCAGTTGGACGATGCTCAGATGTGCGGTGGAATCCTATCTGGGTTTACTCCTGTCCGAACGGAATTAGCCCCAAGGAACCATACTTTCCCCGGGAACCTGTGCCCCACACCTCTTCTCCCTCATCCACCTCCCAGACACGCCTTGGCATGCCTATTTGCCACCGGGCAGCAGGGATCCCCAATGGAGTGTTGTCTACGTGGGAGTCCGCCCCCTTTCAGGGATCTGGGGTTGAGGATGCTGCATGTGGCAGTCCCCTACAACTGCAGATTGTGGTGGTTCACGGACTCCCAGCCCAACTGTTTGTTCTGTGGTGCTCTGGCATCCATGGACCATGTATATATTAGGTGTGGGCACTTGCACTCCCTTTTTGACTTCCTTAAAAACCTCCTCCTCTGTTTTTGGATACACTTCAGTCCCACGCTCCTGATCTTTGAACATCCAATACGGAGGGGGGAGGGTAGGTCAGAGGACCTCCTCATGGGTCTTCTCCTGGGCCTGGCCAAACTGACTATAAACAGGTCCAGGCAGCGGGCCGTGGAGGGGGTCGTTAGGGCTGATTGTCTGTCCACCTTCCACGATTTTGTCAGAGCCTGGGTGTCCCTGGAGAAGGAGCACGCTGTGTGCACCAACATTCTCGAGATTTTCAGGGAAAGGTGGGTGCCGCAGGGAGTGGAGTGTATCATTTCCGTCTCGAACTCTATTTTGATTTAATCCCTGCCCTTCCCTTCACTGTTTGCAGGACTGCCCTCCGAGAAGGGCACTGCTTGTCACTGGCCAGCTGGTGTTACCTTTCTTCCTGGTGGTGGAAATTGAATAGTCTGTGTACGTGTGCAAAGAGACTAATGTTTTAGGTAATGATAATACATGCCAATGGTTTATCTCTGGTTACTTATAGCTATATTCGAATTACTTGGAATAAATAATATTTCTTGGTTAGAGTAAAACCTAGTCTATGCTTTTTACCAGTCCTCACTTTCTCCTTGAAAGTCAAGTTAATTAGGGTATTGTGTGTATTTTTATACACTCCTATAAGATTGCAGTTTGATTTACAGCAAACTTCCCCTGTGGGTTTGCCTGGGTTTGGATTGGAATGAACTGTGTTGGATACAGAAGCAATGAGGATATGACTGTGGCCTCCTCTATATTGGGGAGACGGGCCGCCTGCTTGCGGAGCGTTTCAGGGAACACCTCTGGGACACCCGGACCAACCAACCCAACCACCCTGTAGCTCAACATTTCAATTCCCCCTCCCACTCCACCAAGGATATGCAGGTCTTTGGACTCCTCCATCGTCAGACCACAGCGAAACGACGGTTGGAGGAAGAACGCCTCATCTTCCGGCTAGGAACCCTCCAACCACAAGGGATGAACTCTGATTTCACCAGTTTCCTCATTTCCCCTCCCCCCAGCCTGTCTCAGTCAAATCCATCAAATTCAGCACCGCCTTCCTAACCTGCAATCTTCTTCCCGACCTCTCCGCCCCCACCCCAGTCTGACCTATCACCCTCACCTTGACCTCTTTCCACCTATCACATTTCCGACGCCCCTCCCCCAAGTCCCTCCTCCCTATCTTTTATCTTAGCCTGCTGGACCAACTTTCCTCATTCCTGAAGAAGGGCTAATGCCCGAAACGTCGATTCTCCTGTTCCCTAGATGCTGCCTGACCTGCTGCGCTTTTCCAGCAACACATTTCCATCTATTGTAAAAATAACACCAGATTGTGTACTGCAGTTAAGACAGGGAACAACAAATATTTTGCTGCAGGTGGCAGTGTTGTTGAGGCTGAGGCTGTAGAAATGGAACAGTTGCAGGAACAGGTTGTGGAAATTTTTCCATTATGTGCAGTGACTGCAGCTATGGCTAAACTTGAAGCAAAATGTTAGAATACATTAAAATGTAAGAAGTTCCAAAAACAGTAAATTTATATAAATGGGGAGGAAGAATGAAAGTCTTGCTGTCTGTATATTATGGATTTGTAATTACATGCATTTTGGAAATGACATTTAATTTTCGTTAAGGATGGGGGCACATAAGGACTTTTAGAATGTGTCGTGCAATGAGAAAGTACTGCTTTTAAAAACAGGAATTTACCAGGATGGCTGCATAATTTCACAGCAAGGCATTTGGTAACTGCTGTGAATTTTTGTTATGGCTGTGGGTTCCTTAATATGCAGATGATCCAAAGAGGAGGAGTTGTTCACACATGAAGCTAATTGGTTCTTAGTTAACTGAGCAGGTTGAAGCAAGTCATAGAGATACGAAAAGAGAGAAAGACACAAATGATTGTGGAATTGCTTTCCCCAGCAGAATCCAGCAGTAAAACAACATAGAATTAAGGGCTTAGATGGAATGGAACTTGTTAAGTGTGTTCAGGAAAGTTTCCTAAAGCAGTACATAGAGTGTCATACTTGGGAAGGGGCAAAACACCATCTACTCTTGGGGAATAGGGCCAGACAGGTGATTGAGATGACAGCTGGGGAGCACTTTAGCAGCAGTGGCCATTGTTCTAATAATTTTAAAATAGCTACAGAGAGGGACAAAACTGATCCATAGGTTCAAATTCTAAACTGGGGCAAGACAAATTTTGAAGGAATTAGACAGGAGCTTGCAAGAGTGGATTGGAGTAGTTTGTTTGCAAGCAAAGGAACCTCTGGCAAGTGATCTTTAATAGTATAATAGCTAGAGTTCATGGTCTATACGTTCCTGTGAGGATGAAGGGCAAGGTTGGCAGGAGTAGGGAACCCAGACAAGAGATATTGAAGCTGTGACTAGAAACAAAAACGTAGACATGGCTCAGGTAGGGGCAGCTGAGATTGAGAATCCCTGGAGGTATACAGGGGATGCAGGAGTTTACTGAAGAAGGTAATGAGGAGGGTGGTAAGGGGGCACGAGATAGCTTTGGCCGAGAAGATTATTTAAATTTATTAAAGAAAAACAAGTAACTAGAGAGAGAAAAGGACCTCTCAAGGACCAAAGTGGACACATATGTATGGAATCAGAGGAAATGGGTGAGTTCCTCAATGAATATTTCTCCTCTGTGTTTGCCATGGAGAAAGACAAGAAGACTTAAGGAACTTGGGGAAGTTAGTGGTGATATTTTGGGGACAGTCCATTTCACAGTAGAGGAGATATTGAACATGTTAGGATGTATGAAGATGGATAAAACTCCTGGTCCTGACCAGATATAGCCAAGAACATTGCAAGAGGCAAGAGAAGAAATTGCAGGTATTTGCATCATCGTTAGCTACAAGTGAGGTCCCAGAATACTGGACGGGAGCAAATGTTGTGCCCTTATTCAAGAAAGGCTGCAAAGAAGGTAAATTACAAATTGCACAGTAGGTAAATTACAAGCGAAAATTCTGAAGAATAAGATAAATATGAATTTGGAAAGACAGGGTTTGATTAGGAGTGGTCAGCATGACTTTGTAGATGGAGATCAAGCTTCACAAATTTATTAGTTATTTGATGAAATGACTAGGAAAGTTGATTAAGACAGGGCACTAGGAATAGACTGCATGGATTTCAATAAGGCCCTTGATAAGATTCTGCACGGTAGGCTTTCTGAAAGAGTAGATCGTATGGAATCCAGGGCAAGCTGGCAAATTGGATATACAATTGGCTTGATAATAGGAAGCAGCAGGTAATAGTGGAAGGATGTTTGTCGGACTGGAGGCCTGTGACTAGTGGATTGACTCAGGGGTCAGTGCTGGGCCCATTGCTGTTTGTTATCTATATCAATGATTTGGATGAGAACATACAAGGCATGATTAATAAGTTTGCAGATGACACTAAACTAGGTGCTATCCTGGACAGTGAGGACGGTTATCAGAAATTGCAGCAGGATCTTGAGCAGCTGGTGAAGTGGGGCCAATAAATGGCAAATGGAGTTTAATACAGATAAATGTGAAATGTTGCAGTTTGGAAAGTCAAATCAAGACAGGAGTTACATTGTGAATGTTAGGGCCTGAAGGAGTATCGTGGAACAAAGGAACCTTGGAGTTCAGGTGCACACTTCTCTGAAAATGGAGTCATAGGTAGATTAGATTAGATTACTTACAGTCTGGAAACAGGCCCTTCGGCCCAACAAGTCCACACCGACCCTCCGAAGACACCCCACCCAGACTCATTGCCCTACATTCACCCCTTCACCTAACACTACAGGCAATTTAGCATGGCCAATTCACCTAACCTGCACCTAATCTTCGGACTGAGGGAGAAAACTGGAGCACCCGGAGGAAACCTACTCAAACACGGGGAGAATGTGCAAACTCCACACAGATAGTTACCCAAGGTGGGAATTGAACCCGGGTCTCTGGCACGGTGAGGCAGCAGTGCTAACCACTGTACCACCGTGCCATCCCAGACACAGCAGTGAAGAAGACTGTTGGCATAATGGCCTTCATCAGTTAGGGCATTGAGTATAGAAGTTAGGAAATTATGTCACAGTTGTACAGGACATTGGTGAGGCTGCACTTGGAATATTGTGTTCAGTTTTGGTCACCTTGCTTTGGGAAGAATGTTACTAAACTGGAAATAATGCATAAAAAAATTAAAGAATATTGCCAGGACTCAAGGGACTGAGCTTTTGGGAGAGGATGGACTGGTTAGGGCTTTTTTTCTTTCAAATGTAGGAGACTGAGGGGGGATCTTACAGAAGTGTATAAGATTCTGAGAAGTATGGATGGGGTGAATGCACTCAGTCTTTTTCCCGAGGTTGGGGAATTGGAGGACGAGAGGCCAACAGTTTAAGGTTAGAGGGGAAAGAATAAATGGGAACCTGAGGGGCAACTGTTTTACACAGAGGGTGGTATGCATATGGAATGAACTGTTGGTGGAAGTGGTTGAGGCGGGTACATGAACAACATTTAAAAGGCATTTGGACAAATACATGGAAAGGAAAGATTTAGAATGATATGGGCCAAGTGAAGGGAAATGGGGTCAGCATGGAATGACATTTTGGTTGGCATGGATCAGTTTGGGCCAAAGGACCTGTCTCTGTGCTATCTTAGCAGGACTTATACACTTAATGGTAAGGTCCTCAGGAGTGTTGCTGAACAAAGAGACCTTGGAGTGCAGGTTCATAGCTCCTTGAAAGTGGAGTTGCAGGTAAATAGGATAGTGAAGAAGGCGTTTGGTATTCTTTCCTTTATTGGTCAGAGTATTGAGTACAG